>NW_028230535.1:0-90644 GCF_043228905.1 Azolla caroliniana | reverse complement strand
GTGTTCAAACATGCGAATCAAAGCTAACAACGCTAGCTATGATATGGAATTAAAAAATCAAGATTTTAAAACTCAGGTCGAGAGACATGATGAGATTACCAAATTTGAGGAGTGAGTTGAGAGAAGCCCTTGAGTAAATTAAAATGTTCATACCTGGCTCGTGTGATATCGGATTTTTGTGTTCAAACATGCGAATCGAAGCTAACTACGCTAGCTATGATATGGAATTAAAAAATCAAGATTTTGAAACTCAGGTCGAAAGACATGAGGAGATTACCAAATTTGAGGAGTGAGTTAAGAAGAGCTATGAGTTAAATTAAAATGTTCATACCTGGCTCGTGTGATATCGGATTTTTGTGTTCAAACATGCGAATCGAAGCTAACAACGCTAGCTATGATATGGAATTAAAAAATCAAGATTTTCAAACTCAGGTCGAGAGACATGATGAGATTACCAAATTTGAGGAGTGAGTTGAGAGAAGCCCTTGAGTAAATTAAAATGTTCATACCTGGCTCGTGTGATATCCGAATTTTGTGTTCAAACATGTGAATCGAAGCTAACAACGCTACCTATGATATAGAATTAAAAAATCAAGATTTTCAAACTCAGGTCGAGAGACATGACGAAATTACGAAATTTGAGGAGTGAGTTAAGAAGAGCTATGAGTTAAATTAAAATGTTCATACCTGGCTCGTGTGATATCGGATTTTTGTGTTCAAACATGCGAATCGAAGCTAACAACGCTAGCTATGATATGGAATTAAAAAATCAAGATTTTAAAACTCAGGTCGAGAGACATGATGAGATTACCAAATTTGAGGAGTGAGTTGAGAGAAGCCCTTGAGTAAATTAAAATGTTCATACCTGGCTCGTGTGATATCGGATTTTTGTGTTCAAACATGCGAATCGAAGCTAACTACGCTAGCTATGATATGGAATTAAAAAATCAAGATTTTGAAACTCAGGTCGAAAGACATGAGGAGATTACCAAATTTGAGGAGTGAGTTAAGAAGAGCTATGAGTTAAATTAAAATGTTCATACCTGGCTCGTGTGATACCGGATTTTTGTGTTCAAACATGCGAATCGAAGCTAACAACGCTAGCTATGATATGGAATTAAAAAATCAAGATTTTCAAACTCAGGTCGAGAGACATGATGAGATTACCAAATTTGAGGAGTGAGTTGAGAGAAGCCCTTGAGTAAATTAAAATGTTCATACCTGGCTCGTGTGATATCCGAATTTTGTGTTCAAACATGCGAATCGAAGCTAACTACGCTAGCTATGATATGAAATTAAAAAATCAAGATTTTGAAACTCAGGTCGAGAGATATGATGAGATTACCAAATTTGAGGAGTGAGATGAGAGAAGCCCTTGAGTAAATTAAAATGTTCATACCTGGCTCGTGTGATATCCGAATTTTGTGTTCAAACATGTGAATCGAAGCTAACAACGTTACCTATGATATAGAATTAAAAAATCAAGATTTTCAAACTCAGGTCGAGAGACATGACGAAATTACGAAATTTGAGGAGTGAGTTAAGAAGAGCTATGAGTTAAATTAAAATGTTCATACCTGGCTCGTGTGATATCGGATTTTTGTGTTCAAACATGCGAATCGAAGCTAACAACGCTAGCTATGATATGGAATTAAAAAATCAAGATTTTGAAACTCAGGTCGAGAGCCATGACGAAATTACCAAATTTGAGGAGTGAGTTTGAGAGAAGCCCTTGAGTAAATTAAAATGTTCATACCTGGCTCGTGTGATATCGGATTTTTGTGTTCAAACATGCGAATCGAAGCTAACTACGCTAGCTATGATATGGAATTAAAAAATCAAGATTTTGAAACTGAGGTCGCGAGACATGACGAAATTACCAAATTTGAGGAGTGAGTTTGAGAGAAGCCCTTGAGTAAATTAAAATGTTCATACCTGGCTCGTGTGATATCGGATTTTTGTGTTCAAACATGCGAATCGAAGCTAACAACGCTAGCTATGATATGGAATTAAAAAATCAAGATTTTAAAACTCAGGTCGAGAGACATGATGAGATTACCAAATTTGAGGAGTGAGTTGAGAGAAGCCCTTGAGTAAATTAAAATGTTCATACCTGGCTCGTGTGATATCCGAATTTTGTGTTCAAACATGCGAATCGAAGCTAACAACGCTAGCTATGATATGGAATTAAAAAATCAAGATTTTAAAACTCAGGTCGAGAGACATGATGAGATTACCAAATTTGAGGAGTGAGTTGAGAGAAGCCCTTGAGTAAATTAAAATGTTCATACCTGGCTCGTGTGAGATCCGAATTTTGTGTTCAAACATGCGAATCGAAGCTAACAACGCTAGCTATGATATGGAATTAAAAAATCAAGATTTTGAAACTCAGGTCGAGAGCCATGACGAAATTACCAAATTTGTGGAGTGAGTTAAGTAGAGTTATGAGTTAAATTAAAATGTTCATACCTGGCTCGTGTGATATCGGATTTTTGTGTTCAAATATGCGAATCGAAACTAACAACGCTAGCTATGATATGGAATTAAAAAATCAAGATTTTCAAACTCAGGTCGAGAGACATGAAGAGATTACCAAATTTGAGGAGTGAGTTGAGAGAAGCCCTTGAGTAAATTAAAATGTTCATACCTGGCTCGTGTGATATCGGAATTTTGTGTTCAAACATGCGAATCGAAGCTAACAACGCGAGCTATGATATGGAATTAAAAAATCAAGATTTTGAAACTCAGGTCGAGAGCCATGACGAAATTACCAAATTTGAGGAGTGAGTTAAGAAGAGCGATGAGTTAAATTAAAATGTTCATACCTGGCTTGTGTGATATCGGATTTTTGTGTTCAAACATGCGAATCGAAGCTAACTACGCTAGCTATGATATGGAATTAAAAAATCAAGATTTTGAAACTCAGGTCGCGAGACATGACGAAATTACCAAATTTGAGGAGTGAGTTGAGAGAAGCCCTTGAGTAAATTATAATGTTCATACCTGGCTCGTGTGATATCGGATTTTTGTGTTCAAACATGCGAATCGAAGCTAACAACGCTAGCTATGATATGGAATTAAAAAATCAAGATTTTGAAACTCAGGTCGAGAGACATGACGAAATTACCAAATTTGAGGAGTGAGTTTGAGAGAAGCCCTTGAGTAAATTAAAATGTTCATACCTGGCTCGTGTGATATCGGATTTTTGTGTTCAAACATGCGAATCGAAGCTAACTACGCTAGCTATGATATGGAATTAAAAAATCAAGATTTTCAAACTCAGGTCGAGAGACATGATGAGATTACCAAATTTGAGGAGTGAGTTGAGAGAAGCCCTTGAGTAAATTAAAATGTTCATACCTGGCTCGTGTGATATCGGATTTTTGTGTTCAAACATGCGAATCGAAGCTAACAACGCTAGCTATGATATGGAGTTAAAAAATCAAGATTTTGAAACTCAGGTCGAGAGCCATGACGAAATTACCAAATTTGAGGAGTGAGTTAAGAAGAGCTATGAGTTAAATTAAAATGTTCATACCTGGCTCGTGTGATATCGGATTTTTGTGTTCAAATATGCGAATCGAAACTAACAACGCTAGCTATGATATGGAATTAAAAAATCAAGATTTTCAAACTCAGGTCGAGAGACATGATGAGATTACCAAATTTGAGGAGTGAGTTGAGAGAAGCCCTTGAGTAAATTAAAATGTTCATACCTGGCTCGTGTGATATCGGATTTTTGTGTTCAAACATGCGAATCGAAGCTAACTACGCTAGCTATGATATGGAATTAAAAAATCAAGATTTTCAAACTCAGGTCGAGAGACATGATGAGATTACCAAATTTGAGGAGTGAGTTGAGAGAAGCCCTTGAGTAAATTAAAATGTTCATACCTGGCTCGTGTGATATCGAAGCTAACAACGCTAGCTATGATATGGAATTAAAAAATCAAGATTTTCAAACTCAGGTCAAAAGACATGACGAAATTACCAAATTTGAGGAGTGAGTTGAGAGAAGCCCTTGAGTAAATTAAAATCTTCATACTTGGCTCGTGTGATATCGGATTTTTGTGTTCAAACATGCGAATCCGAGCTAACAATGCTAGCTAAGATATGGAGTTAAAAAATCAAGATTTTAAAACTCAGGTCGAGAGACATCATGAGATTACCAAATTTCAGGAGTGAGTTGAGAAAAGCCCTTGAGTAAATTAAAATGTTCATACCTGGCTCGTGTGATATCGGATTTTTGTGTTCAAACATGCGAATCGAAGCTAACTACGCTAGCTATGATATGGAATTAAAAAATCAAGATTTTGAAACTCAGGTCGAGAGCCATGACGAAATTACCAAATTTGAGGAGTGAGTTAAGAAGAGCGATGAGTTAAATTAAAATGTTCATACCTTGCTCGTGTGATATCGGATTTTTGTGTTCAAACATGCGAATCGAAGCTAACAACGCTAGCTATGATATGGAATTAAAAAATCAAGATTTTGAAACTCAGGTCGAGAGATATGATGAGATTACCAAATTTGAGGAGTGAGATGAGAGAAGCCCTTGAGTAAATTAAAATGTTCATACCTGGCTCGTGTGATATCCGAATTTTGTGTTCAAACATGTGAATCGAAGCTAACAACGCTACCTATGATATAGAATTAAAAAATCAAGATTTTCAAACTCAGGTCGAGAGACATGACGAAATTACGAAATTTGAGGAGTGAGTTAAGAAGAGCTATGAGTTAAATTAAAATGTTCATACCTGGCTCGTGTGATATCGGATTTTTGTGTTCAAACATGCGAATCGAAGCTAACAACGCTAGCTATGATATGGAATTAAAAAATCAAGATTTTGAAACTCAGGTCGCGAGACATGACGAAATTACCAAATTTGAGGAGTGAGTTGAGAGAAGCCCTTGAGTAAATTAAAATGTTCATACCTGGCTCGTGTGATATCGGATTTTTGTGTTCAAACATGCGAATCGAAGCTAACAACGCTAGCTATGATATGGAATTAAAAAATCAAGATTTTCAAACTCAGGTCGAGAGACATGATGAGATTACCAAATTTGAGGAGTGAGTTGAGAGAAGCCCTTGAGTAAATTAAAATGTTCATACCTGGCTCGTGTGATATCGGATTTTTGTGTTCAAACATGCGAATCGAAGCTAACAACGCTAGCTATGATATGGAATTAAAAAATCAAGATTTTCAAACTCAGGTCGAGAGACATGATGAGATTACCAAATTTGAGGAGTGAGTTGAGAGAAGCCCTTGAGTAAATTAAAATGTTCATACCTGGCTCGTGTGATATCGGATTTTTGTGTTCAAACATGCGAATCGAAGCTAACAACGCTAGCTATGATATGGAGTTAAAAAATCAAGATTTTGAAACTCAGGTCGAGAGCCATGACGAAATTACCAAATTTGAGGAGTGAGTTAAGAAGAGCTATGAGTTAAATTAAAATGTTCATACCTGGCTCGTGTGATATCGGATTTTTGTGTTCAAATATGCGAATCGAAACTAACAACGCTAGCTATGATATGGAATTAAAAAATCAAGATTTTGAAACTCAGGTCGAGAGCCATGACGACATTACCAAATTTGAGGAGTGAGTTGAGAGAAGCCCTTGAGTAAATTAAAATGTTCATACCTGGCTCGTGTGATATCGGATTTTTGTGTTCAAACATGCGAATCGAAGCTAACTACGCTAGCTATGATATGGAATTAAAAAATCAAGATTTTCAAACTCAGGTCGAGAGACATGATGAGATTACCAAATTTGAGGAGTGAGTTGAGAGAAGCCCTTGAGTAAATTAAAATGTTCATACCTGGCTCGTGTGATATCGAAGCTAACAACGCTAGCTATGATATGGAATTAAAAAATCAAGATTTTCAAACTCAGGTCAAAAGACATGACGAAATTACCAAATTTGAGGAGTGAGTTGAGAGAAGCCCTTGAGTAAATTAAAATCTTCATACTTGGCTCGTGTGATATCGGATTTTTGTGTTCAAACATGCGAATCCGAGCTAACAATGCTAGCTAAGATATGGAGTTAAAAAATCAAGATTTTAAAACTCAGGTCGAGAGACATCATGAGATTACCAAATTTCAGGAGTGAGTTGAGAAAAGCCCTTGAGTAAATTAAAATGTTCATACCTGGCTCGTGTGATATCGGATTTTTGTGTTCAAACATGCGAATCGAAGCTAACTACGCTAGCTATGATATGGAATTAAAAAATCAAGATTTTGAAACTCAGGTCGAGAGCCATGACGAAATTACCAAATTTGAGGAGTGAGTTAAGAAGAGCGATGAGTTAAATTAAAATGTTCATACCTGGCTCGTGTGATATCGGATTTTTGTGTTCAAACATGCGAATCGAAGCTAACAACGCTAGCTATGATATGGAATTAAAAAATCAAGATTTTGAAACTCAGGTCGAGAGATATGATGAGATTACCAAATTTGAGGAGTGAGATGAGAGAAGCCCTTGAGTAAATTAAAATGTTCATACCTGGCTCGTGTGATATCCGAATTTTGTGTTCAAACATGTGAATCGAAGCTAACAACGCTACCTATGATATAGAATTAAAAAATCAAGATTTTCAAACTCAGGTCGAGAGACATGACGAAATTACGAAATTTGAGGAGTGAGTTAAGAAGAGCTATGAGTTAAATTAAAATGTTCATACCTGGCTCGTGTGATATCGGATTTTTGTGTTCAAACATGCGAATCGAAGCTAACAACGCTAGCTATGATATGGAATTAAAAAATCAAGATTTTAAAACTCAGGTCGAGAGACATGATGAGATTACCAAATTTGAGGAGTGAGTTGAGAGAAGCCCTTGAGTAAATTAAAATGTTCATACCTGGCTCGTGTGATATCGGATTTTTGTGTTCAAACATGCGAATCGAAGCTAACTACGCTAGCTATGATATGGAATTAAAAAATCAAGATTTTGAAACTCAGGTCGAAAGACATGAGGAGATTACCAAATTTGAGGAGTGAGTTAAGAAGAGCTATGAGTTAAATTAAAATGTTCATACCTGGCTCGTGTGATATCGGATTTTTGTGTTCAAACATGCGAATCGAAGCTAACAACGCTAGCTATGATATGGAATTAAAAAATCAAGATTTTCAAACTCAGGTCGAGAGACATGATGAGATTACCAAATTTGAGGAGTGAGATGAGAGAAGCCCTTGAGTAAATTAAAATGTTCATACCTGGCTCGTGTGATATCCGAATTTTGTGTTCAAACATGCGAATCGAAGCTAACTACGCTAGCTATGATATGAAATTAAAAAATCAAGATTTTGAAACTCAGGTCGAGAGATATGATGAGATTACCAAATTTGAGGAGTGAGATGAGAGAAGCCCTTGAGTAAATTAAAATGTTCATACCTGGCTCGTGTGATATCCGAATTTTGTGTTCAAACATGTGAATCGAAGCTAACAACGCTACCTATGATATAGAATTAAAAAATCAAGATTTTCAAACTCAGGTCGAGAGACATGACGAAATTACGAAATTTGAGGAGTGAGTTAAGAAGAGCTATGAGTTAAATTAAAATGTTCATACCTGGCTCGTGTGATATCGGATTTTTGTGTTCAAACATGCGAATCGAAGCTAACAACGCTAGCTATGATATGGAATTAAAAAATCAAGATTTTAAAACTCAGGTCGAGAGACATGATGAGATTACCAAATTTGAGGAGTGAGTTGAGAGAAGCCCTTGAGTAAATTAAAATGTTCATACCTGGCTCGTGTGATATCGGATTTTTGTGTTCAAACATGCGAATCGAAGCTAACTACGCTAGCTATGATATGGAATTAAAAAATCAAGATTTTGAAACTCAGGTCGAAAGACATGAGGAGATTACCAAATTTGAGGAGTGAGTTAAGAAGAGCTATGAGTTAAATTAAAATGTTCATACCTGGCTCGTGTGATATCGGATTTTTGTGTTCAAACATGCGAATCGAAGCTAACAACGCTAGCTATGATATGGAATTAAAAAATCAAGATTTTCAAACTCAGGTCGAGAGACATGATGAGATTACCAAATTTGAGGAGTGAGTTGAGAGAAGCCCTTGAGTAAATTAAAATGTTCATACCTGGCTCGTGTGATATCCGAATTTTGTGTTCAAACATGCGAATCGAAGCTAACTACGCTAGCTATGATATGAAATTAAAAAATCAAGATTTTGAAACTCAGGTCGAGAGATATGATGAGATTACCAAATTTGAGGAGTGAGATGAGAGAAGCCCTTGAGTAAATTAAAATGTTCATACCTGGCTCGTGTGATATCCGAATTTTGTGTTCAAACATGTGAATCGAAGCTAACAACGCTACCTATGATATAGAATTAAAAAATCAAGATTTTCAAACTCAGGTCGAGAGACATGACGAAATTACGAAATTTGAGGAGTGAGTTAAGAAGAGCTATGAGTTAAATTAAAATGTTCATACCTGGCTCGTGTGATATCGGATTTTTGTGTTCAAACATGCGAATCGAAGCTAACAACGCTAGCTATGATATGGAATTAAAAAATCAAGATTTTGAAACTCAGGTCGAGAGCCATGACGAAATTACCAAATTTGAGGAGTGAGTTTGAGAGAAGCCCTTGAGTAAATTAAAATGTTCATACCTGGCTCGTGTGATATCGGATTTTTGTGTTCAAACATGCGATTCGAAGCTAACTACGCTAGCTATGATATGGAATTAAAAAATCAAGATTTTGAAACTCAGGTCGCGAGACATGACGAAATTACCAAATTTGAGGAGTGAGTTGAGAGAAGCCCTTGAGTAAATTAAAATGTTCATACCTGGCTCGTTTGATATCGGATTTTTGTGTTCAAACATGCGAATCGAAGCTAACTACGCTAGCTATGATATGGAATTAAAAAATCAAGATTTTGAAACTCAGGTCGAGAGCCATGACGAAATTACCAAATTTGAGGAGTGAGTTTGAGAGAAGCCCTTGAGTAAATTAAAATGTTCATACCTGGCTCGTGTGATATCGGATTTTTGTGTTCAAACATGCGAATCGAAGCTAACTACGCTAGCTATGATATGGAATTAAAAAATCAAGATTTTGAAACTGAGGTCGCGAGACATGACGAAATTACCAAATTTGAGGAGTGAGTTTGAGAGAAGCCCTTGAGTAAATTAAAATGTTCATACCTGGCTCGTGTGATATCGGATTTTTGTGTTCAAACATGCGAATCGAAGCTAACAACGCTAGCTATGATATGGAATTAAAAAATCAAGATTTTAAAACTCAGGTCGAGAGACATGATGAGATTACCAAATTTGAGGAGTGAGTTGAGAGAAGCCCTTGAGTAAATTAAAATGTTCATACCTGGCTCGTGTGATATCCGAATTTTGTGTTCAAACATGCGAATCGAAGCTAACTACGCTAGCTATGATATGGAATTAAAAAATCAAGATTTTCAAACTCAGGTCGAGAGACATGATGAGATTACCAAATTTGAGGAGTGAGTTGAGAGAAGCCCTTGAGTAAATTAAAATGTTCATACCTGGCTCGTGTGATATCGGATTTTTGTGTTCAAACATGCGAATCGAAGCTAACAACGCTAGCTATGATATGGAGTTAAAAAATCAAGATTTTGAAACTCAGGTCGAGAGCCATGACGAAATTACCAAATTTGTGCAGTGAGTTAAGAAGAGTTATGAGTTAAATTAAAATGTTCATACCTGGCTCGTGTGATATCGGATTTTTGTGTTCAAATATGCGAATCGAAACTAACAACGCTAGCTATGATATGGAATTAAAAAATCAAGATTTTCAAACTCAGGTCGAGAGACATGAAGAGATTACCAAATTTGAGGAGTGAGTTGAGAGAAGCCCTTGAGTAAATTAAAATGTTCATACCTGGCTCGTGTGATATCGGAATTTTGTGTTCAAACATGCGAATCGAAGCTAACAACGCTAGCTATGATATGGAATTAAAAAATCAAGATTTTGAAACTCAGGTCGAGAGCCATGACGAAATTACCAAATTTGAGGAGTGAGTTAAGAAGAGCGATGAGTTAAATTAAAATGTTCATACCTGGCTTGTGTGATATCGGATTTTTGTGTTCAAACATGCGAATCGAAGCTAACTACGCTAGCTATGATATGGAATTAAAAAATCAAGATTTTCAAACTCAGGTCGAGAGACATGACGAAATTACGAAATTTGAGGAGTGAGTTAAGAAGAGCTATGAGTTAAATTAAAATGTTCATACCTGGCTCGTGTGATATCGGATTTTTGTGTTCAAACATGCGAATCGAAGCTAACAACGCTAGCTATGATATGGAATTAAAAAATCAAGATTTTGAAACTCAGGTCGAGAGCCATGACGAAATTACCAAATTTGAGGAGTGAGTTTGAGAGAAGCCCTTGAGTAAATTAAAATGTTCATACCTGGCTCGTGTGATATCGGATTTTTGTGTTCAAACATGCGAATCGAAGCTAACTACGCTAGCTATGATATGGAATTAAAAAATCAAGATTTTGAAACTGAGGTCGCGAGACATGACGAAATTACCAAATTTGAGGAGTGAGTTTGAGAGAAGCCCTTGAGTAAATTAAAATGTTCATACCTGGCTCGTGTGATATCGGATTTTTGTGTTCAAACATGCGAATCGAAGCTAACAACGCTAGCTATGATATGGAATTAAAAAATCAAGATTTTAAAACTCAGGTCGAGAGACATGATGAGATTACCAAATTTGAGGAGTGAGTTGAGAGAAGCCCTTGAGTAAATTAAAATGTTCATACCTGGCTCGTGTGATATCCGAATTTTGTGTTCAAACATGCGAATCGAAGCTAACTACGCTAGCTATGATATGGAATTAAAAAATCAAGATTTTCAAACTCAGGTCGAGAGACATGATGAGATTACCAAATTTGAGGAGTGAGTTGAGAGAAGCCCTTGAGTAAATTAAAATGTTCATACCTGGCTCGTGTGATATCGGATTTTTGTGTTCAAACATGCGAATCGAAGCTAACAACGCTAGCTATGATATGGAGTTAAAAAATCAAGATTTTGAAACTCAGGTCGAGAGCCATGACGAAATTACCAAATTTGTGCAGTGAGTTAAGAAGAGTTATGAGTTAAATTAAAATGTTCATACCTGGCTCGTGTGATATCGGATTTTTGTGTTCAAATATGCGAATCGAAACTAACAACGCTAGCTATGATATGGAATTAAAAAATCAAGATTTTCAAACTCAGGTCGAGAGACATGAAGAGATTACCAAATTTGAGGAGTGAGTTGAGAGAAGCCCTTGAGTAAATTAAAATGTTCATACCTGGCTCGTGTGATATCGGAATTTTGTGTTCAAACATGCGAATCGAAGCTAACAACGCTAGCTATGATATGGAATTAAAAAATCAAGATTTTGAAACTCAGGTCGAGAGCCATGACGAAATTACCAAATTTGAGGAGTGAGTTAAGAAGAGCGATGAGTTAAATTAAAATGTTCATACCTGGCTTGTGTGATATCGGATTTTTGTGTTCAAACATGCGAATCGAAGCTAACTACGCTAGCTATGATATGGAATTAAAAAATCAAGATTTTGAAACTCAGGTCGCGAGACATGACGAAATTACCAAATTTGAGGAGTGAGTTGAGAGAAGCCCTTGAGTAAATTAAAATGTTCATACCTGGCTCGTGTGATATCGGATTTTTGTGTTCAAACATGCGAATCGAAGCTAACAACGCTAGCTATGATATGGAATTAAAAAATTAAGATTTTGAAACTCAGGTCGAGAGACATGACGAAATTACCAAATTTGAGGAGTGAGTTTGAGAGAAGCCCTTGAGTAAATTAAAATGTTCATACCTGGCTCGTGTGATATCGGATTTTTGTGTTCAAACATGCGAATCGAAGCTAACTATGCTAGCTATGATATGGAATTAAAAAATCAAGATTTTCAAACTCAGGTCGAGAGACATGATGAGATTACCAAATTTGAGGAGTGAGTTGAGAGAAGCCCTTGAGTAAATTAAAATGTTCATACCTGGCTCGTGTGATATCAGAATTTTGTGTTCAAACATGCGAATCGAAGCTAACAACGCTAGCTATGATATGGAGTTAAAAAATCAAGATTTTGAAACTCAGGTCGAGAGCCATGACGAAATTACCAAATTTGAGGAGTGAGTTAAGAAGAGCTATGAGTTAAATTAAAATGTTCATACCTGGCTCGTGTGATATCGGATTTTTGTGTTCAAATATGCGAATCGAAACTAACAACGCTAGCTATGATATGGAATTAAAAAATCAAGATTTTCAAACTCAGGTCGAGAGACATGATGAGATTACCAAATTTGAGGAGTGAGTTGAGAGAAGCCCTTGAGTAAATTAAAATGTTCATACCTGGCTCGTGTGATATCGGAATTTTGTGTTCAAACATGCGAATCGAAGCTAACAACGCTAGCTATGATATGGAATTAAAAAATCAAGATTTTAAAACTCAGGTCGAGAGCCATGACGAAATTACCAAATTTGAGGAGTGAGTTAAGAAGAGCGATGAGTTAAATTAAAATGTTCATACCTGGCTCGTGTGATATCGGATTTCTGTGTTCAAACATGCGAATCGAAGCTAACTACGCTAGCTATGATATGGAATTAAAAAATCAAGATTTTGAAACTCAGGTCGCGAGACATGACGAAATTACCAAATTTGAGGAGTGAGTTGAGAGAAGCCCTTGAGTAAATTAAAATGTTCATACCTGGCTCGTGTGATATCGGATTTTTGTGTTCAAACATGCGAATCGAAGCTAACAACGCTAGCTATGATATGGAATTAAAAAATCAAGATTTTCAAACTCAGGTCGAGAGACATGATGAGATTACCAAATTTGAGGAGTGAGTTGAGAGAAGCCCTTGAGTAAATTAAAATGTTCATACCTGGCTCGTGTGATATCGGATTTTTGTGTTCAAACATGCGAATCGAAGCTAACAACGCTAGCTATGATATGGAATTAAAAAATCAAGATTTTCAAACTCAGGTCGAGAGACATGATGAGATTACCAAATTTGAGGAGTGAGTTGAGAGAAGCCCTTGAGTAAATTAAAATGTTCATACCTGGCTCGTGTGATATCGGATTTTTGTGTTCAAACATGCGAATCGAAGCTAACAACGCTAGCTATGATATGGAGTTAAAAAATCAAGATTTTGAAACTCAGGTCGAGAGCCATGACGAAATTACCAAATTTGAGGAGTGAGTTAAGAAGAGCTATGTGTTAAATTAAAATGTTCATACCTGGCTCGTGTGATATCGGATTTTTGTGTTCAAATATGCGAATCGAAACTAACAACGCTAGCTATGATATGGAATTAAAAAATCAAGATTTTGAAACTCAGGTCGAGAGCCATGACGAAATTACCAAATTTGAGGAGTGAGTTGAGAGAAGCCCTTGAGTAAATTAAAATGTTCATACCTGGCTCGTGTGATATCGGATTTTTGTGTTCAAACATGCGAATCGAAGCTAACTACGCTAGCTATGATATGGAATTAAAAAATCAAGATTTTGAAACTCAGGTCGCGAGACATGACGAAATTACCAAATTTGAGGAGTGAGTTGAGAGAAGCCCTTGAGTAAATTAAAATGTTCATACCTGGCTCGTGTGATATCGGATTTTTGTGTTCAAACATGCGAATCGAAGCTAACAACGCTAGCTATGATATGGAATTAAAAAATCAAGATTTTCAAACTCAGGTCGAGAGACATGATGAGATTACCAAATTTGAGGAGTGAGTTGAGAGAAGCCCTTGAGTAAATTAAAATGTTCATACCTGGCTCGTGTGATATCGGATTTTTGTGTTCAAACATGCGAATCGAAGCTAACAACGCTAGCTATGATATGGAATTAAAAAATCAAGATTTTCAAACTCAGGTCGAGAGACATGATGAGATTACCAAATTTGAGGAGTGAGTTGAGAGAAGCCCTTGAGTAAATTAAAATGTTCATACCTGGCTCGTGTGATATCGGATTTTTCTGTTCAAACATGCGAATCGAAGCTAACAACGCTAGCTATGATATGGAGTTAAAAAATCAAGATTTTGAAACTCAGGTCGAGAGCCATGACGAAATTACCAAATTTGAGGAGTGAGTTAAGAAGAGCTATGAGTTAAATTAAAATGTTCATACCTGGCTCGTGTGATATCGGATTTTTGTGTTCAAATATGCGAATCGAAACTAACAACGCTAGCTATGATATGGAATTAAAAAATCAAGATTTTGAAACTCAGGTCGAGAGCCATGACGAAATTACCAAATTTGAGGAGTGAGTTGAGAGAAGCCCTTGAGTAAATTAAAATGTTCATACCTGGCTCGTGTGATATCGGATTTTTGTGTTCAAACATGCGAATCGAAGCTAACTACGCTAGCTATGATATGGAATTAAAAAATCAAGATTTTCAAATTCAGGTCGAGAGACATGATGAGATTACCAAATTTGAGGAGTGAGTTGAGAGAAGCCCTTGAGTAAATTAAAATGTTCATACCTGGCTCGTGTGATATCGAAGCTAACAACGCTAGCTATGATATGGAATTAAAAAATCAAGATTTTCAAACTCAGGTCAAAAGACATGACGAAATTACCAAATTTGAGGAGTGAGTTGAGAGAAGCCTTTGAGTAAATTAAAATGTTCATACTTGGCTCGTGTGATATCGGATTTTTGTGTTCAAACATGTGAATCCGAGCTAACAATGCTAGCTATGATATGGAGTTAAAAAATCAAGATTTTAAAACTCAGGTCGAGAGACATGATGAGATTACCAAATTTCAGGAGTGAGTTGAGAAAAGCCCTTGAGTAAATTAAAATGTTCATACCTGGCTCGTGTGATATCGGATTTTTGTGTTCAAACATGCGAATCGAAGCTAACTACGCTAGCTATGATATGGAATTAAAAAATCAAGATTTTGAAACTCAGGTCGAGAGCCATGACGAAATTACCAAATTTGAGGAGTGAGTTAAGAAGAGCGATGAGTTAAATTAAAATGTTCATACCTGGCTCGTGTGATATCGGATTTTTGTGTTCAAACATGCGAATCGAAGCTAACAACGCTAGCTATGATATGGAATTAAAAAATCAAGATTTTGAAACTCAGGTCGCGAGACATGACGAAATTACCAAATTTGAGGAGTGAGTTGAGAGAAGCCCTTGAGTAAATTAAAATGTTCATACCTGGCTCGTGTGATATCGGATTTTTGTGTTCAAACATGCGAATCGAAGCTAACAACGCTAGATATGATATGGATTAAAAAATCAAGATTTTCAAACTCACGTCGAGAGACAGGACGAAATTACCAAATTTGAGGAGTGAGTTGAGAGAAGCCCTTGAGTAAATTAAAATGTTCATACCTGGCTCGTGTGATATCGGATTTTTGTGTTCAAACATGCGAATCGAAGCTAACAACGCTAGCTATGATATGGAATTAAAAAATCAAGATTTTGAAACTCAGGTCGAAAGACATGATGAGATTACCAAATTTGAGGAGTGAGTTGAGAGAAGCCCTTGAGTAAATTAAAATGTTCATACCTGGCTCGTGTGATATCTTATTTTTGTGTTCAAACATGCGAATCGAAGCTAACAACGCTAGCTATGATATGGAATTAAAAAATCAAGATTTTCAAACTCAGGTCGAGAGATATGATGAGATTACCAAATTTGAGGAGTGAGATGAGAGAAGCCCTTGAGTAAATTAAAATGTTCATACCTGGCTCGTGTGATATCCGAATTTTGTGTTCAAACATGTGAATCGAAGCTAACAACGCTACCTATGATATAGAATTAAAAAATCAAGATTTTCAAACTCAGGTCGAGACACATGACGAAATTACGAAATTTGAGGAGTGAGTTAAGAAGAGCTATGAGTTAAATTAAAATGTTCATACCTGGCTCGTGTGATATCGGATTTTTGTGTTCAAACATGCGAATCGAAGCTAACAACGCTAGCTATGATATGGAATTAAAAAATCAAGATTTTCAAACTCAGGTCGAGAGACATGATGAGATTACCAAATTTGAGGAGTGAGTTCAGAGAAGCCCTTGAGTAAATTAAAATGTTCATACCTGGCTCGTGTGATATCCGAATTTTGTGTTCAAACATGCGAATCGAAGCTAACAACGCTAGCTATGATATGGAATTAAAAAATCAAGATTTTCAAACTCAGGTCGAGAGACATGATGAGATTACCAAATTTGAGGAGTGAGTTGAGAGAAGCCCTTGAGTAAATTAAAATGTTCATACCTGGCTCGTGTGATATCCGAATTTTGTGTTCAAACATGCGAATCGAAGCTAACAACGCTAGCTATGATATGGAATTAAAAAATCAAGATTTTCAAACTCAGGTCGAGAGACATGACGAAATTACCAAATTTGAGGAGTGAGTTAAGAAGAGCTATGAGTTAAATTAAAATGTTCATACCTGGCTCGTGTGATATCCGAATTTTGTGTTCAAACATGCGAATCGAAGCTAACAACGCTAGCTATGATATGGAATTAAAAAATCAAGATTTTCAAACTCAGGTCGAGAGACATGACGAAATTACCAAATTTGAGGAGTGAGTTAAGAAGAGCTATGAGTTAAATTAAAATGTTCATACCTGGCTCGTGTGATATCGGATTTTTGTGTTCAAACATGCGAATCGAAGCTAACAACGCTAGCTATGATATGGAATTAAAAAATCAAGATTTTCAAACTCAGGTCGAGAGACATGATGAGATTACCAAATTTGAGGAGTGAGTTGAGAGAAGCCCTTGAGTAAATTAAAATGTTCATACCTGGCTCGTGTGATATCCGAATTTTGTGTTCAAACATGCGAATCGAAGCTAACAACGCTAGCTATGATATGGAATTAAAAAATCAAGATTTTGCAACTCAGGTCGAGAGACATGACGAAATTACCAAATTTGAGGAGTGAGTTAAGAAGAGCTATGAGTTTAATTAAAATGTTCATACCTGGCTCGTGTGATATCGGATTTTTGTGTTCAAACAAGCGAATCGAAGCTAACAACACTAGCTATGATATGGAATTAGAAAATCAAGATTTTGAAACTCAGGTCGAGAGACAGGACGAAATTAGCAATTTTGAGGAGTGAGTTGAGAAGAGCTAGGAGGTAAATTAAAATGTTCATACCTGGCTCGTGTGATATCGGATTTCTATGTTCAAACATGCGAATCGAAGCTAACAACGCTAGCTATGATATGGAATTAAAAAATCAAGATTTTGAAACTCAGGTCGAGAGACATGACGAAATTACCAAATTTGAGGAGTGAGTTGAGAGGAACCCTTGAGTAAATTAAAATGTTCATACCTGGCTCGTGTGATATCGGATTTTTGTGTTCCAACATGCGAATCGAAGCTAACTACGCTAGCTATGATATGGAATTAAAAAATCAAGATTTTGAAACTCAGGTCGAGAGACATGACGAAATTACCAAATTTGAGGAGTGAGTTAAGAAGAGCTATGAGTTAAATTAAAATGTTCATACCTGGCTCGTGTGATATCGGATTTTTGTGTTCAAATATGCGAATCGAAGCTAACAACGCAGGTCGAGAGACAGGACGAAATTAGCAATTTTGAGGAGTGAGTTGAGAAGAGCTAGGAGGTAAATTAAAATGTTCATACCTGGCTCGTGTGATATCGGATTTCTATGTTCAAACATGCGAATCGAAGCTAACAACGCTAGCTATGATATGGAATTAAAAAATCAAGATTTTGAAACTCAGGTCGAGAGACATGACGAAATTACCAAATTTGAGGAGTGAGTTGAGAGGAACCCTTGAGTAAATTAAAATGTTCATACCTGGCTCGTGTGATATCGGATTTTTGTGTTCCAACATGCGAATCGAAGCTAACTACGCTAGCTATGATATGGAATTAAAAAATCAAGATTTTGAAACTCAGGTCGAGAGACATGACGAAATTACCAAATTTGAGGAGTGAGTTGAGAGGAACCCTTGAGTAAATTAAAATGTTCATACCTGGCTTTGTGATATCGGATTTTTGTGTTCAAACATGCGAATCGAAGCTAACAACGCTAGATATGATATGGAATTAAAAAATCAAAATTTTCAAACTCAGGTCGAGAGACAGGACGAAATTAGCAATTTTGAGGAGTGAGTTGAGAAGAGCTAGGAGGTAAATTAAAATGTTCATACCTGGCTCGTGTGATATCGGATTTCTATGTTCAAACATGCGAATCGAAGCTAACAACGCTAGCTATGATATGGAATTAAAAAGTCAAGATTTTGAAACTCAGGTCGAGAGACATGACGAAATTACCAAATTTGAGGAGTGAGTTGAGAGGAACCCTTGAGTAAATTAAAATGTTCATACCTGGCTCGTGTGATATCGGATTTTTGTGTTCCAACATGCGAATCGAAGCTAACTACGCTAGCTATGATATGGAATTAAAAAATCAAGATTTTGAAACTCAGGTCGAGAGACATGACGAAATTACCAAATTTGAGGAGTGAGTTAAGAAGAGCTATGAGTTAAATTAAAATGTTCATACCTGGCTCGTGTGATATCGGATTTTTGTGTTCAAATATGCAAATCGAAGCTAACAACGCTAGCTATGATATGGAATTAAAAAATCAAGATTTTCAAACTCAGGTCGAGAGACATGATGAGATTACCAAATTTGAGGAGTGAGTTGAGAGAAGCCCTTGAGTAAATTAAAATGTTCATACCTGGCTCGTGTGATATCGGATTTTTGTGTTCAAACATGCGAATCGAAGCTAACAACGCTAGCTATGATATGGAATTAAAAAATCAAGATTTTCAAACTCAGGTCGAGAGACATGACGAAATTACCAAATTTGAGGAGTGAGTTAAGAAGAGCTATGAGTTAAATTAAAATGTTCATACCTGGCTCGTGTGATATCGGATTTTTGTGTTCAAACATGCGAATCGAAGCTAACAACGCTAGCTATGATATGGAATTAAAAAATCAAGATTTTCAAACTCAGGTCGAGAGACATGATGAGATTACCAAATTTGAGGAGTGAGTTGAGAGAAGCCCTTGAGTAAATTAAAATGTTCATACCTGGCTCGTGTGATATCCGAATTTTGTGTTCAAACATGCGAATCGAAGCTAACAACGCTAGCTATGATATGGAATTAAAAAATCAAGATTTTGCAACTCAGGTCGAGAGACATGACGAAATTACCAAATTTGAGGAGTGAGTTAAGAAGAGCTATGAGTTTAATTAAAATGTTCATACCTGGCTCGTGTGATATCGGATTTTTGTGTTCAAACAAGCGAATCGAAGCTAACAACACTAGCTATGATATGGAATTAGAAAATCAAGATTTTGAAACTCAGGTCGAGAGACAGGACGAAATTAGCAATTTTGAGGAGTGAGTTGAGAAGAGCTAGGAGGTAAATTAAAATGTTCATACCTGGCTCGTGTGATATCGGATTTCTATGTTCAAACATGCGAATCGAAGCTAACAACGCTAGCTATGATATGGAATTAAAAAATCAAGATTTTGAAACTCAGGTCGAGAGACATGACGAAATTACCAAATTTGAGGAGTGAGTTGAGAGGAACCCTTGAGTAAATTAAAATGTTCATACCTGGCTCGTGTGATATCGGATTTTTGTGTTCCAACATGCGAATCGAAGCTAACTACGCTAGCTATGATATGGAATTAAAAAATCAAGATTTTGAAACTCAGGTCGAGAGACATGACGAAATTACCAAATTTGAGGAGTGAGTTAAGAAGAGCTATGAGTTAAATTAAAATGTTCATACCTGGCTCGTGTGATATCGGATTTTTGTGTTCAAATATGCGAATCGAAGCTAACAACGCAGGTCGAGAGACAGGACGAAATTAGCAATTTTGAGGAGTGAGTTGAGAAGAGCTAGGAGGTAAATTAAAATGTTCATACCTGGCTCGTGTGATATCGGATTTCTATGTTCAAACATGCGAATCGAAGCTAACAACGCTAGCTATGATATGGAATTAAAAAATCAAGATTTTGAAACTCAGGTCGAGAGACATGACGAAATTACCAAATTTGAGGAGTGAGTTGAGAGGAACCCTTGAGTAAATTAAAATGTTCATACCTGGCTCGTGTGATATCGGATTTTTGTGTTCCAACATGCGAATCGAAGCTAACTACGCTAGCTATGATATGGAATTAAAAAATCAAGATTTTGAAACTCAGGTCGAGAGACATGACGAAATTACCAAATTTGAGGAGTGAGTTGAGAGGAACCCTTGAGTAAATTAAAATGTTCATACCTGGCTTTGTGATATCGGATTTTTGTGTTCAAACATGCGAATCGAAGCTAACAACGCTAGATATGATATGGAATTAAAAAATCAAAATTTTCAAACTCAGGTCGAGAGACAGGACGAAATTAGCAATTTTGAGGAGTGAGTTGAGAAGAGCTAGGAGGTAAATTAAAATGTTCATACCTGGCTCGTGTGATATCGGATTTCTATGTTCAAACATGCGAATCGAAGCTAACAACGCTAGCTATGATATGGAATTAAAAAGTCAAGATTTTGAAACTCAGGTCGAGAGACATGACGAAATTACCAAATTTGAGGAGTGAGTTGAGAGGAACCCTTGAGTAAATTAAAATGTTCATACCTGGCTCGTGTGATATCGGATTTTTGTGTTCCAACATGCGAATCGAAGCTAACTACGCTAGCTATGATATGGAATTAAAAAATCAAGATTTTGAAACTCAGGTCGAGAGACATGACGAAATTACCAAATTTGAGGAGTGAGTTAAGAAGAGCTATGAGTTAAATTAAAATGTTCATACCTGGCTCGTGTGATATCGGATTTTTGTGTTCAAATATGCAAATCGAAGCTAACAACGCTAGCTATGATATGGAATTAAAAAATCAAGATTTTCAAACTCAGGTCGAGAGACATGATGAGATTACCAAATTTGAGGAGTGAGTTGAGAGAAGCCCTTGAGTAAATTAAAATGTTCATACCTGGCTCGTGTGATATCGGATTTTTGTGTTCAAACATGCGAATCGAAGCTAACAACGCTAGATATGATATGGAATTAAAAAATCAAGATTTTCAAACTCAGGTCGAGAGACAGGACGAAATTAGCAATTTTGAGGAGTGAGTTGAGAAGAGCTATGAGTTAAATTAAAATGTTCATACCTGGCTCGTGTGATATCGGATTTTTGTTTTCAAACATGCGAATCGAAGCTAACAATGCTAGCTATGATATGGAGTTAAAAAATCAAGATTTTGAAACTCAGGTCGAAAGACATGATGAGATTACCAAATTTGAGGAGTGAGTTGAGAGAAGCCCTTGAGTAAATTAAAATGTTCATACCTGGCTCGTGTGATATCGGATTTTTGTGTTTAAACAAGCGAATCGAAGCTAACAACACTAGCTGTGATATAGAATTAGAAAATCAAGATTTTGAAACTCAGGTCGAGAGACATGACGAAAATACCAAATTTGAGGAGTTGTCAGGAACTCTATTAAGGCAGAGAAGGAATTAGTACTAAAAGAAGGATTAGTACTATTGTTGGGGAATAGTACTAAGACAGAGAAGGATTAGTACTATGAGAGGTGTTGAACTTTGAGAGAAGGAATGAGTGAGAGAGAGAGAGAGAGAGAGAGAGAGAGAGAGAGAGAATGATGATGCGAAAGATATATGTATTATATGACGGAAGATATACAACAGTAGTTAGAAGGCTTAAGACTGGCGTTGAACCGATTTGGTTCGAACTGATGCCTTGCGCCTCCTTTTATAGTGTCTTCAGGAATACTCCTGAAGTTTCTAGAATGTTCCAGAGAAATCTGGAATATACATCAATTTCCCAATAAAACCTAAATGAAAATAATATCCTTCAAATTACAATTCATAACCTAATGGTAAAGTCTCGACCCGTGTAACAAAAGGTTATGGGTTCGAGTCCAGTTATGACACTATCCCCCCTTTAAAACGACGAGTTTCACTCGTCGTTTTGGATTGAGGACCCGGTTTCTCGGGATATCGTCGATGGAAGTCTTCTAGAAGAGCACGAGCATTGGTCACATTCTCGATCGGTTCCCAAGTACGCTCGTTGGGACTATATCCTAGCCAATCGACTAGATAGTAGAGCTTGTTGCGAACAATCTTGGAATCGAGGATGGCAGCGACCTCATACTCAGGTCCATCTTCGAGCTCGATAGGAGGTGGAGGTTGTATAGTACGTCCTGGGATAGTGCTCTCGTGATAGGGTTCGAGGAGAGAACTATGAAACACCGGGTGTATCCGAAGTTGCGGAGGTAGCTCGAGACGAAAAGCGACATCATTAATCTTCCCGATAATACGGAAAGGACCTAATCGCCGATAATCCAACTTCTCACATGGGCGAGTAGTCTTGATGTGTCGTCGTAGCAGCCACACCCGATCTCCAATGTTAAAACTGGATGGAAGTCGATGACGATCTGCGTAGTCCTTGTGTGATTGTTGAGCTTGCTGGAGTTGAGTAGATAAATCCGCTTGTATCTTGCGTAACCGCTCCAAACGATCCTCCGCGCAAGGATTTGTGGACACTTCTGGGGTTTCAAGGACACACCACCGGGGATGATATCCCGTATAAGCGTAGAATGGCGTGACTTTAGTCGATGCGTGGATAGCGTTATTATAGGCAAATTCGGCGAACTGAAGAATATCTGCCCAGTCATTCTGATGATAGTTGAGAAAGCACCGCAGATACTGCTCCAGTGTTTGATTTGTTCGTTCGGCTTGACCGTCGGTTTGTGGGTGGTAGCCGGAGGAGAGGTTACAAGTGACCTTCAGCATTTTAAAAAGGTGCTTCCAGAATTTTGACACAAACTGGGGTCCACGATCGCTGATGATATTATCAGGGAGTCCATGATGCCGACATACTTCCCGCATGACAATTTCGGCGGTGTCTTCACTAGATATTTCTTTAGTACATGGTAAGAAATGAGCCATCTTCGTATATCGATCCACCACTGTGAGAATCGCACTGAATCCCTTAGAGACTGGAAGATCTGTAATGAAGTCAAGAGCAATGGATTGCCATGGCTTGCTTGGAATTGGTAATGGTTCTAATAAACCATATGGATGATGTCTTGGCATTTTCGCTCTGCAGCATGTATCGCAAGTCCGAACAAAATCTTCGACAAATTGTCGCATACGGGGCCACCAGAATGATCGTTGTACTAAATCTAATGTTTTAGTACTACCAAAATGTCCTGCTGTATATGTGTCATGGCAGTTTTGTACTACTCGAAGGCGGCAAGAACCATTAGGAACATACAAAAGTTCTTTAAAGAAGAGTAATCCATCACAGTATTTGAATTGCCGATAATCCGTACCTGGTGATTGTGATTGTGAACATGACGCTCGAGAGGGGTCAATTTGTGCTAGTACAGCTTGGGCGACAGCGTCAGTCTTCAAGTCCTCACGTATAGTATTGGTAATGTCGGAATCCACGGGCATGTCAAAGACCTGTGCTGCTTGCAGTCGTGCTGGACCCAAGATTACTTGCTTCTGGTTATCGAAAGCTGGCTCACCGGGACGTGGTGTTAGATACGAATGCCGTGATAATGCATCTGCCTTCCCTTGGTGCTTCCCCGGACGATATGTAATTTTGAAGTCGAAGCGTGTGAGGAAGTGGGCCCACCGAGCTTGACGTCGATTCAGTACACGAGCATCTTGAAAGTAGGCAAGGTTCTTGTGGTCACTGAATACAGTGACCTGATGAGGAGATCCCTCCAGGAAATGCCTCCATTGCATAAAAGAATCAACTATTGCTAATAGCTCTTTATCATGAATTTCGTAGTTGATTTCGGCGGCGTCAAACTTACGGGAGTGGAAAGCCACAGGATGTAGCTTCTCGTCGTTACCCTGTTGTGACAGAATGCTCCCCAATGCGAAATCCGATGCATCAGCTTCGATAATGAATGGTTTTTCCGGATCCACATGACCTAAAATTGGAGCTGATGTAAACGCCTTCTTAAGACTCTCGAAAGCCATGTCCGTCTCTTTAGACCAAATGAATGATTGTCCCTTCCTGGTGAGCTGTGTGAGAGGCAACACAATTTTTGAGTAATTTTGTATGAACTTCCGGTAGAAATTTGCAAAGCCTAGGAAGCATTGCACATCCCGCACCGAACGCGGAGTGTGCCATTCTATCACCGTTTTGACCTTGGCTGGGTCCATAGATATGCCTTCTGAGGAGATGACATAGCCGAGAAACTCCACTTGGTTGCACCCGAAACTACATTTCTCTAACTTTGCATACAGACCATGTTCTCGAAGTCGTTTTAGTACTAATAGTACATGAGAATCATGTTCTTCTTGGGTCTTTGAATAAACCAGTAGATCATCCAAATAGATGATCAAAAAATCATCCAAGAGATCTCGAAATATATCATTCGCCATGTGCTGGAAGACTGCCGGCGCATTAGTGAGTCCGAACGGCATGACCGTATACTCGAAGTGCCCATATCTGGTGCGAAACGC
Organism: Azolla caroliniana; assembly: GCF_043228905.1. Lineage (NCBI taxonomy): Eukaryota > Viridiplantae > Streptophyta > Polypodiopsida > Salviniales > Salviniaceae > Azolla > Azolla caroliniana. Next base: position 66,131 of record NW_028230535.1, on the reverse strand, counting down.
GGTCTTCCATTCATCTCCTGGTCGGATCCGTACGAGGTTATAGGCTCCTCGTAAGTCGATCTTCGTGAAGAACCTGGCACCGTTGATCCGTTCTAAAAGACTTGAGATAAGGGGAAGAGCATACCTATTTCTTACTGTGACCTTATTCAAGCCACGGTAATCTACAACGAGTCGAAGCGAGCCATCTTTTTTCTTGACGAAGAAAATGGGTGCGCCGGCTGGAGATTTCGAATGCCGAATGAAACCGTTCTCCAAATTCTCCTCTATATAGGCTCGAAGGACTTCTAGCTCGGTTGGTGACAAATTGTAGATTGGCCCCCATGGCGGCTCTTTTCCCGGTTGTAAGTCGATGGCGCAGTCGTACGGCCGATGATGAGGAAGTGTGTTGGCTTGTACTTTATCGAACACATCAGCATACTGACGATACTTCTCGGGAAGTTGAACGGTGGACTCCTCTTTGGTGGTGCTGGAGGGTTGTACTGATATTGCAAAGAGAAACATTTCCTCCTTGCGCCCTTCCTCACGCAACTGACGTAGCGAAATGGTTGCAACCTTCTGGGTAGATCCTTGGGTTTGTCGCAACCGGATTTCCCTTGTCCTCCAATCTATGTCTGGGTCATGTAACTCGAACCATGGTAATCCTAAAACTATGGGATGTTCTGGAATACTAATAATATTAAATGATACTACACATGTTAAGTTATCTAGGACAATATTAACGGGTTCCGACTCTTCTATGATATTACCAGAAGCAATGGGACGACCATCAATGACTACTACTGAGGCTGGACATGGGAGCTTTCTGAGAGATATCTGATGAGCTCGGGCAAAATTCCTATCCATGAAGCAAGAATTAGCTCCGGAATCTAGAAGGGCTAAGGTATGTACTGGAGGGGTACTTTTAGTACTAACTGCTACTTGGGCTACGAACACATCACTAACTTGCTTAGAGGGAATGGAACCACTAATGGGCTGCACAGATCTAGGGCTGTCCAACCAAACGGCTCCTATTTTGGCTGGACTTAGTCGTTTAACTCTTCTTCTAATTGGCTAAGGACATCAAATTTGTTTGCGAGATTCGGACTATTAGTACTATTAGGACTATTATGACTATGAGGATTATCAGAGATTCCTACTGAAATAGACTCGGGTTTAGTATAGTCAGAACTAACAATGACTTGGTTTACCTGCCTTCTTGGTCTATGGGGATAGTTTATCGCGATATGCCCTGGTCCACCGCAATAAAGGCATAATCGGTTTGTTCGGCGTCGTTGCTTTTCCTCCTCCGATAGCGGCCCACGACGACGTGTAGTGTCAATTTCCATTGGAGTTGGAGTACTTACTGGAGGCGCATTATGTGACTCCCTTTGAAAAGGTTTCGCTACCACTGAGGCATAGGTAGGCTCGGATCTTGCCCTCGGCATCTGAAATTGTCGTTCCGAACGTCGCTCGAAGAGGCGGTTGTCACATCTGACCGCTCGACTGATTGCTTCTGTTAATGATTTTGGCTCTTCAGGGAAAGTCAAGAGTAAATCCTTGACATCGTTGCGTAGACCATAGCGGAACTGCTCCATCAATGCTTGATCATCCCAGGGGATATCGGCGGCGAGTAGGCGGAAATCTGCAGCATATGCGGAGGCTGGACGGTCACCTTGGCGTAATCGCCGGATTTTGTTGATTGCAGTCCTTATGCTGTCAGTATCTCCAAAACATGCTTTAAACTCACTTATGAATTCTTCAAAATTATTTAGTACTGGAGATTCCTTTTCTAGTAGCGGAGCGAACCATGCTAATGCTGAGCCATTTAACAACGTGCCTACTAAACCCACTCGTGATGCATCGGTGGGATATCGGGACGGATGCATTTGAATAACTAACCGTACCTGGTTAAGAAACCCTCTAAACTGCGATCGCGTTCCATCGAACTTCGTGGGAAGGCCAATCTTGGGTTCTTTATGAATCCCTTGTGCTCCGTGCCCTTGTTGTTGCATTGCTACGATGGTTGCTTCGAGTTGTTGCACGCGTAACGCAAGTTCCCCATGCTGTTGTTGCGTTTGCTGCTTTTCTAAGGAAATTTGCTGAAGATCCCCCAACAAGCGTTGATTTTCTTGTTCCAAAGCATGAAACTTCTCTTTCAAGCATTGAAATTCCGAGAAAACGGATTGATACTCTTCAGCGCTAACGGTGGCCATGGGATGAAGGAAAAGGGAAATAAGAGACTAGTAGGAAAGGAGGGAGACAGAAGGAAGAGGGAGACTAGTAGTCAAAATCGGTTCAAACTGTCAGGAACTCTATTAAGGCAGAGAAGGAATTAGTACTAAAAGAAGGATTAGTACTATTGTTGGGGAATAGTACTAAGACAGAGAACGATTAGTACTATGAGAGGTGTCGAACTTTGAGAGAAGGAATGAGTGAGAGAGAGAGAGAGAGAGAGAGAGAGAGAGAGAGAGAATGATGATGCGAAAGATATATGTATTATATGACGGAAGATATACAACAGTAGTTAGAAGGCTTAAGACTGGCGTTGAACCGATTTGGTTCGAACTAATGCCTTGCGCCTCCTTTTACAGTGTCTTCAGGAATACTCCTGAAGTTTCTAGAATGTTCCAGAGAAATCTGGAATATACATCAATTTCCCAATAAAACCTAAATGAAAATAATATCCTTCAAATTACAATTCATAACCTAATGGTAAAGTCTCGACCCGTGTAACAAAAGGTTATGGGTTCGAGTCTAGTTATGACAGGAGTGAGTTAAGAAGAGCTATGAGTTAAATTAAAATGTTCATACCTGGCTCGTGTGATATCGGATTTTTGTGTTCAAACATGCGAATCGAAGCTAACAATGCTAGCTATGATATGACATGACGAAATTACCAAAATTGAGGAGTGAGTTGAGAGAAGCCCTTGAGTAAATTAAAATGTTCATACTTGGCTCGTGTGATATCGGATTTTTGTGTTCAAACATGCGAATCGAAGCTAACAATGCTAGCTATGATATGGAGTTAAAAAATCAAGATTTTGAAACTCAGGTCGCGAGACATGACGAAATTACCAAATTTGAGGAGTGAGTTGAGAGAAGCCCTTGAGTAAATTAAAATGTTCATACCTGGCTCGTGTGATATCGGATTTTTGTGTTCAAACATGCGAATCGAAGCTAACAACGCTAGCTATGATATGGAATTAAAAAATCAAGATTTTGAAACTCAGGTCGAAATACATGATGAGATTACCAAATTTGAGGAGTGAGTTCAGAGAAGCCCTTGAGTAAATTAAAATGTTCATACCTGGCTCGTGTGATATCGGATTTTTGTGTTCAAACATGCGAATCGAAGCTAACAACGCTAGCTATGATATGGAATTAAAAAATCAAGATTTTGAAACTCAGGTCGAGAGACATGATGAGATTACCAAATTTGAGGAGTGAGTTGAGAGAAGCCCTTGAGTTAATTAAAATGTTCATACCTGGCTCGTGTGATATCGGATTTTTGTGTTCAAACAAGCGAATCGAAGCTAACAACACTAGCTGTGATATAGAATTAGAAAATCAAGATTTTGAAACTCAGGTCGAGAGACATGACGAAAATACCAAATTTGAGGAGTGAGTTAAGAAGAGCTATGAGTTAAATTAAAATGTTCATACCTGGCTCGTGTGATATCGGATTTTCGTGTTCAAACATGCGAATCGAAGCTAACAATGCTAGCTATGATATGGAGTTAAAAAATCAAGATTTTGAAACTCAGGTCGCGAGATATGACGAAATTACCAAATTTGAGGAGTGAGTTGAGAGAAGCCCTTGAGTAAATTAAAATGTTCATACCTGGCTCGTGTGATATCGGATTTTTGTGTTCAAACATGCGAATCGAAGCTAACAACGCTAGCTATGATATGGAATTAAAAAATCAAGATTTTGAAACTCAGGTCGAAAGACATGATGAGATTACCAAATTTGAGGAGTGAGTTCAGAGAAGCCCTTGAGTAAATTAAAATGTTCATACCTGGCTCGTGTGATATCGGATTTTTGTGTTCAAACATGCGAATCGAAGCTAACAACGCTAGCTATGATATAGAATTAAAAAATCAAGATTTTCAAACTCAGGTCGAGAGACATGACGAAATTACTAAATTTGAGGAGTGAGTTAAGAAGAGCTATGAGTTAAATTAAAATGTTCATACCTGGCTCGTGTGATATCGGATTTTTGTGTTCAAACATGCGAATCGAAGCTAACAACGCTAGCTATGATATGGAATTAAAAAATCAAGATTTTCAAACTCAGGTCGAGAGACATGATGAGATTACCAAATTTGAGGAGTGAGTTGAGAGAAGCCCTTGAGTAAATTAAAATGTTCATACCTGGCTCGTGTGATATCCGAATTTTGTGTTCAAACATGCGAATCGAAGCTAACAACGCTAGCTATGATATGGAATTAAAAAATCAAGATTTTCAAACTCAGGTCGAGAGACATGACGAAATTACTAAATTTGAGGAGTGAGTTAAGAAGAGCTATGAGTTAAATTAAAATGTTCATACCTGGCTCGTGTGATATCGGATTTTTGTGTTCAAACATGCGAATCGAAGCTAACAACGCTAGCTATGATATGGAATTAAAAAATCAAGATTTTCAAACTCAGGTCGAGAGACATGATGAGATTACCAAATTTGAGGAGTGAGTTGAGAGAAGCCCTTGAGTAAATTAAAATGTTCATACCTGGCTCGTGTGATATCGGATTTTTGTGTTCAAACAAGCGAATCGAAGCTAACAACACTAGCTGTGATATAGAATTAGAAAATCAAGATTTTGAAACTCAGGTCGAGAGACATGACGAAAATACCAAATTTGAGGAGTGAGTTAAGAAGAGCTATGAGTTAAATTAAAATGTTCATACCTGGCTCGTGTGATATCGGATTTTCGTGTTCAAACATGCGAATCGAAGCTAACAATGCTAGCTATGATATGGAGTTAAAAAATCAAGATTTTGAAACTCAGGTCGAAAGACATGATGAGATTACCAAATTTGAGGAGTGAGTTCAGAGAAGCCCTTGAGTAAATTAAAATGTTCATACCTGGCTCGTGTGATATCGGATTTTTGTGTTCAAACATGCGAATCGAAGCTAACAACGCTAGCTATGATATGGAATTAAAAAATCAAGATTTTCAAACTCAAGTCGAGAGACATGATGAGATTACCAAATTTGAGGAGTGAGTTGAGAGAAGCCCTTGAGTAAATTAAAATGTTCATACCTGGCTCGTGTGATATCGGATTTTTGTGTTCAAACAAGCGAATCGAAGCTAACAACACTAGCTGTGATATAGAATTAGAAAATCAAGATTTTGAAACTCAGGTCGCGAGATATGACGAAATTACCAAATTTGAGGAGTGAGTTGAGAGAAGCCCTTGAGTAAATTAAAATGTTCATACCTGGCTCGTGTGATATCGGATTTTTGTGTTCAAACATGCGAATCGAAGCTAACAACGCTAGCTATGATATGGAATTAAAAAATCAAGATTTTGAAACTCAGGTCGAAAGACATGATGAGATTACCAAATTTGAGGAGTGAGTTCAGAGAAGCCCTTGAGTAAATTAAAATGTTCATACCTGGCTCGTGTGATATCGGATTTTTGTGTTCAAACATGCGAATCGAAGCTAACAACGCTAGCTATGATATGGAATTAAAAAATCAAGATTTTCAAACTCAAGTCGAGAGACATGATGAGATTACCAAATTTGAGGAGTGAGTTGAGAGAAGCCCTTGAGTAAATTAAAATGTTCATACCTGGCTCGTGTGATATCGGATTTTTGTGTTCAAACAACCGAATCGAAGCTAACAACACTAGCTGTGATATAGAATTAGAAAATCAAGATTTTGAAACTCAGGTCGCGAGATATGACGAAATTACCAAATTTGAGGAGTGAGTTGAGAGAAGCCCTTGAGTAAATTAAAATGTTCATACCTGGCTCGTGTGATATCGGATTTTTGTGTTCAAACATGCGAATCGAAGCTAACAACGCTAGCTATGATATGGAATTAAAAAATCAAGATTTTGAAACTCAGGTCGAAAGACATGATGAGATTACCAAATTTGAGGAGTGAGTTCAGAGAAGCCCTTGAGTAAATTAAAATGTTCATACCTGGCTCGTGTGATATCGGATTTTTGTGTTCAAACATGCGAATCGAAGCTAACAACGCTAGCTATGATATAGAATTAAAAAATCAAGATTTTCAAACTCAGGTCGAGAGACATGACGAAATTACTAAATTTGAGGAGTGAGTTAAGAAGAGCTATGAGTTAAATTAAAATGTTCATACCTGGCTCGTGTGATATCGGATTTTTGTGTTCAAACATGCGAATCGAAGCTAACAACGCTAGCTATGATATGGAATTAAAAAATCAAGATTTTCAAACTCAGGTCGAGAGACATGATGAGATTACCAAATTTGAGGAGTGAGTTGAGAGAAGCCCTTGAGTAAATTAAAATGTTCATACCTGGCTCGTGTGATATCCGAATTTTGTGTTCAAACATGCGAATCGAAGCTAACAACGCTAGCTATGATATGGAATTAAAAAATCAAGATTTTCAAACTCAGGTCGAGAGACATGACGAAATTACTAAATTTGAGGAGTGAGTTAAGAAGAGCTATGAGTTAAATTAAAATGTTCATACCTGGCTCGTGTGATATCGGATTTTTGTGTTCAAACATGCGAATCGAAGCTAACAACGCTAGCTATGATATGGAATTAAAAAATCAAGATTTTGAAACTCAGGTCGAAAGACATGATGAGATTACCAAATTTGAGGAGTGAGTTCAGAGAAGCCCTTGAGTAAATTAAAATGTTCATACCTGGCTCGTGTGATATCGGATTTTTGTGTTCAAACATGCGAATCGAAGCTAACAACGCTAGCTATGATATGGAATTAAAAAATCAAGATTTTCAAACTCAGGTCGCGAGACATGACGAAATTACCAAATTTGAGGAGTGAGTTGAGAGAAGCCCTTGAGTAAATTAGAATGTTCATACCTGGCTCTTGTGATATCGGATTTTTGTGTTCAAACATGCGAATCGAAGCTAACAACGCTAGCTATGATATGGAGTTAAAAAATCACGATTTTCAAACTCAGGTCGAGAGACATGATGAGATTACCAAATTTGAGGAGTGAGTTCAGAGAAGCCCTTGAGTAAATTAAAATGTTCATACCTGGCTCGTGTGATATCCGAATTTTGTGTTCAAACATGCGAATCGAAGCTAACAACGCTAGCTATCATATAGAACTAAAAAATCAAGATTTTCAAACTCAGGTCGAGAGACATGACGAAATTACCAAATTTGAGGAGTGAGTTAAGAAGAGCTATGAGTTAAATTAAAATGGTCATACCTGGCTCGTGTGATATCGGATTTTTGTGTTCAAACATGCGAATCGAAGCTAACAACGCTAGCTATGATATGGAATTAAAAAATCAAGATTTTCAAACTCAGGTCGAGAGACATGATGAGATTACCAAATTTGAGGAGTGAGTTGAGAGAAGCCCTTGAGTAAATTAAAATGTTCATACCTGGCTCGTGTGATATCGGATTTTTGTGTTCAAACAAGCGAATCGAAGCTAACAACACTAGCTGTGATATAGAATTAGAAAATCAAGATTTTGAAACTCAGGTCGAGAGACATGACGAAAATACCAAATTTGAGGAGTGAGTTAAGAAGAGCTATGAGTTAAATTAAAATGTTCATACCTGGCTCGTGTGATATCGGATTTTTGTGTTCAAACATGCGAATCGAAGCTAACAACGCTAGCTATGATATGGAATTAAAAAATCAAGATTTTGAAACTCAGGTCGAAAGACATGATGAGATTACCAAATTTGAGGAGTGAGTTCAGAGAAGCCCTTGAGTAAATTAAAATGTTCATACCTGGCTCGTGTGATATCGGATTTTTGTGTTCAAACATGCGAATCGAAGCTAACAACGCTAGCTATGATATGGAATTAAAAAATCAAGATTTTCAAACTCAAGTCGAGAGACATGATGAGATTACCAAATTTGAGGAGTGAGTTGAGAGAAGCCCTTGAGTAAATTAAAATGTTCATACCTGGCTCGTGTGATATCGGATTTTTGTGTTCAAACAAGCGAATCGAAGCTAACAACACTAGCTGTGATATAGAATTAGAAAATCAAGATTTTGAAACTCAGGTCGCGAGATATGACGAAATTACCAAATTTGAGGAGTGAGTTGAGAGAAGCCCTTGAGTAAATTAAAATGTACATACCTGGCTCGTGTGATATCGGATTTTTGTGTTCAAACATGCGAATCGAAGCTAACAACGCTAGAGATGATATAGAATTAGAAAATCAAGATTTTGAAACTCAGGTCGAGGGACATGACGAAAATACCAAATTTGAGGAGTGAGTTAAGAAGAGCTATGAGTTAAATTAAAATGTTCATACCTGGCTCGTGTGATATCGGATTTTTGTGTTCAAACATGCGAATCGAAGCTAACAACGCTAGCTATGATATGGAATTAAAAAATCAAGATTTTCAAACTCAAGTTGAGAGACATGATGAGATTACCAAATTTGAGGAGTGAGTTGAGAGAAGCCCTTGAGTAAATTAAAATGTTCATACCTGGCTCGTGTGATATCGGATTTTTGTGTTCAAACAAGCGAATCGAAGCTAACAACACTAGCTGTGATATAGAATTAGAAAATCAAGATTTTGAAACTCAGGTCGCGAGATATGACGAAATTACCAAATTTGAGGAGTGAGTTGAGAGAAGCCCTTGAGTAAATTAAAATGTTCATACCTGGCTCGTGTGATATCCGAATTTTGTGTTCAAACATGCGAATCGAAGCTAACAACGCTAGCTATGATATGGAATTAAAAAATCAAGATTTTCAAACTCAGGTCGAGAGACATGACGAAATTACCAAATTTGAGGAGTGAGTTAAGAAGAGCTATGAGTTAAATTAAAATGTTCATACCTGGCTCGTGTGATATCGGATTTTTGTGTTCAAACATGCGAATCGAAGCTAACAACGCTAGCTATGATATGGAATTAAAAAATCAAGATTTTCAAACTCAGGTCGAGAGTCATGATGAGATTACCAAATTTGAGGAGTGAGTTGAGAGAAGCCCTTGAGTAAATTAAAATGTTCATACCTGGCTCGTGTGATATCCGAATTTTGTGTTCAAACATGCGAATCGAAGCTAACAACGCTAGCTATGATATGGAATTAAAAAATCAAGATTTTCAAACTCAGGTCGAGAGACATGACGAAATTACCAAATTTGTGGAGTGAGTTAAGAAGAGCTATGAGTTAAATTAAAATGTTCATACCTGGCTCGTGTGATATCGGATTTTTGTGTTCAAACATGCGAATCGAAGCTAACAACGCTAGCTATGATATGGAATTAAAAAATCAAGATTTTGAAACTCAGGTCGAAAGACATGATGAGATTACCAAATTTGAGGAGTGATTTCAGAGAAGCCCTTGAGTAAATTAAAATGTTCATACCTGGCTCGTGTGAGATCGGATTGTTGTGTTCAAACATGCGAATCGAAGCTAACAACGCTAGCTATGATATGGAATTAAAAAATCAAGATTTTCAAACTCAAGTCGAGAGACATGATGAGATTACCAAATTTGAGGAGTGAGTTGAGAGAAGCCCTTGAGTAAATTAAAATGTTCATACCTGGCTCGTGTGATATCGGATTTTTGTGTTCAAACATGCGAATCGAAGCTAAAAACGCTAGCTATGATATGGAATTAAAAAATCAAGATTTTTAAACTCAGGTCGAGAGACATGATGAGATTACCAAATTTGAGGAGTGAGTTAAGAAGAGCTATGAGTTAAATTAAAATGTTCATACCTGGCTCGTGTGATATCGGATTTTTGTGTTCAAACATGCGAATCGAAGCTAACAATGCTAGCTATGATATGGAGTTAAAAAATCAAGATTTTGAAACTCAGGTCGCGAGATATGACGAAATTACCAAATTTGAGGAGTGAGTTGAGAGAAGCCCTTGAGTAAATTAAAATGTTCATACCTGGCTCGTGTGATATCGGATTTTTGTGTTCAAACATGCGAATCGAAGCTAACAACGCTAGCTATGATATGGAATTAAAAAATCAAGATTTTCAAACTCAGGTCGAGAGGCATGACGAAATTACCAAATTTGAGGAGTGAGTTAAGAAGAGCTATGAGTTAAATTAAAATGTTCATACCTGGCTCGTGTGATATCGGATTTTTGTGTTCAAACATGCGAATCGAAGCTAACAACGCTAGCTATGATATGGAATTAAAAAATCAAGATTTTGAAACTCAGGTCGAAAGACATGATGAGATTACTAAATTTGAGGAGTGAGTTCAGAGAAGCCCTTGAGTAAATTAAAATGTTCATACCTGGCTCGTGTGATATCGGATTTTTGTGTTCAAACAAGCGAATCGAAGCTAACAACACTAGCTGTGATTTAGAATTAGAAAATCAAGATTTTGAAACTCAGGTCGAGAGACATGACGAAAATACCAAATTTGAGGAGTGAGTTAAGAAGAGCTATGAGTTAAATTAAAATGTTCATACCTGGCTCGTGTGATATCGGATTTTTGTGTTCAAACATGCGAATCGAAGCTAACAACGCTAGCTATGATATAGAATTAAAAAATCAAGATTTTCAAACTCAGGTCGAGAGACATGACGAAATTACTAAATTTGAGGAGTGAGTTAAGAAGAGCTATGAGTTAAATTAAAATGTTCATACCTGGCTCGTGTGATATCGGATTTTTGTGTTCAAACATGCGAATCGAAGCTAACAACGCTAGCTATGATATGGAATTAAAATATCAAGATTTTCAAACTCAGGTCGAGAGACATGATGAGATTACCAAATTTGAGGAGTGAGTTGAGAGAAGCCCTTGAGTAAATTAAAATGTTCATACCTGGCTCGTGTGATATCCGAATTTTGTGTTCAAACATGCGAATCGAAGCTAACAACGCTAGCTATGATATGGAATTAAAAAATCAAGATTTTCAAACTCAGGTCGAGAGACATGATGAGATTACTAAATTTGAGGAGTGAGTTCAGAGAAGCCCTTGAGTAAATTAAAATGTTCATACCTGGCTCGTGTGATATCGGATTTTTGTGTTCAAACAAGCGAATCGAAGCTAACAACACTAGCTGTGATTTAGAATTAGAAAATCAAGATTTTGAAACTCAGGTCGAGAGACATGACGAAAATACCAAATTTGAGGAGTGAGTTAAGAAGAGCTATGAGTTAAATTAAAATGTTCATACCTGGCTCGTGTGATATCGGATTTTTGTGTTCAAACATGCGAATCGAAGCTAACAACGCTAGCTATGATATAGAATTAAAAAATCAAGATTTTCAAACTCAGGTCGAGAGACATGACGAAATTACTAAATTTGAGGAGTGAGTTAAGAAGAGCTATGAGTTAAATTAAAATGTTCATACCTGGCTCGTGTGATATCGGATTTTTGTGTTCAAACATGCGAATCGAAGCTAACAACGCTAGCTATGATATAGAATTAAAAAATCAAGATTTTCAAACTCAGGTCGAGAGACATGACGAAATTACTAAATTTGAGGAGTGAGTTAAGAAGAGCTATGAGTTAAATTAAAATGTTCATACCTGGCTCGTGTGATATCGGATTTTTGTGTTCAAACATGCGAATCGAAGCTAACAACGCTAGCTATGATATGGAATTAAAATATCAAGATTTTCAAACTCAGGTCGAGAGACATGATGAGATTACCAAATTTGAGGAGTGAGTTGAGAGAAGCCCTTGAGTAAATTAAAATGTTCATACCTGGCTCGTGTGATATCCGAATTTTGTGTTCAAACATGCGAATCGAAGCTAACAACGCTAGCTATGATATGGAATTAAAAAATCAAGATTTTCAAACTCAGGTCGAGAGACATGACGAAATTACCAAATTTGAGGAGTGAGTTAAGAAGAGCTATGAGTTAAATTAAAATGTTCATACCTGGCTCGTGTGATATCGGATTTTTGTGTTCAAACATGCGAATCGAAGCTAACAATGCTACCTATGATATGGAGTTAAAAAATCAAGATTTTGAAACTCAGGTCGCGAGACATGACGAAATTACCAAATTTGAGGAGTGAGTTGAGAGAAGCCCTTGAGTAAATTAAAATGTTCATACCTGGCTCGTGTGATATCGGATTTTTGTGTTCAAACATGCGAATCGCGCAAGCTATGATATAGAATTCAAAAATCAAGATTTTGAAACTCAGGTCAGGAGATATGAAGAAATTAGCAAACTTGAGGAGGGAGTTGAGAAGAGCCCTTGAGTAAATTAAAATGTTCATACCTGGCTCGTGTGATATCGGATTTCTGTGTTCAAATATGCGAATCGAAGCTAGCAACGCTAGCTATGATATAGAATTCAAAAATCACGATTTTGAAACTCAGGTCGAGAGACATGAGGAAATTAGCAAAGATGAGGATGGAGTTGAGAAGAGCGCTTGAGTAAATTAAAATGTTCATACTTGGCTCGTCTGATATCGGATTTTGAAGTTCAAATATGCGAATCGAAGCTAGCAACTCGAGCTATGATATAGAATTCAAAAATCAAGATTTTGAAACTCAGGTCAGGAGATATGAAGAAATTAGAAAACTTGAGGAGGGAGTTGAGAAGAGCCCTTGAGTAAATTAAAATGTTCATACCTGGCTCGTGTGATATCAGATTTCTGTGTTCAAATATGCGAATCGAAGGTAGCAACGCTAGGTATGATATAGAATTCAACATTCAAGATTTTGAAACTCAGGTCAGGAGATATGAAGAAATTAGCAAACTTGAGGAGGGAGTTGAGAAGAGCCCTTGAGTATATTAAAATGTTCATACCTGGCTCGTGTGATATCGGATTTCTGTGTTCAAATATTCGAATCGAAGCTAGCAACGCTAGCTATGATATAGAATTCAAAAATCAAGATTTTGAAACTCAGGTCGAGACACATGAATAATATTAGCAAACTTGAGGATGGAGTTGAGAGGAGCCCTTGAGTAAATTAAAATGTTCATACCTGGCTCGTGTGATATCGGATTTTGAAGTTCAAATATTCGAATCGAAGCTAGCAACTCGAGCTATGATATAGAATTCAAAAATCAAGATTTTGAAACTCAGGTCAGGAAATATGAAGAAATTAGCAAACTTGAGGAGGGAGTTGAGAAGAGCCCTTGAGTAAATTAAAATGTTCATACCTGGCTCGTGTGATATCGGATTTCTGTGTTCAAATATGCGAATCGAAGCTAGCAACGCTAGCTATGATATAGAATTCAAAAATCAAGATTTTGAAACTCAGGTCGAGAGACATGACGAAATTAGCAAACTTGAGGAGGGAGTTAAGATGAGCCCTTGAGTAAATTAAAATGTTCATACCTGGCTCGTGTGATATCAGATTTCTGTGTTCAAATATGCGAATCGAAGGTAGCAACGCTAGGTATGATATAGAATTAGAAAATCAAGATTTTGAAACTCAGGTCAGGAGATATGAAGAAATTAGCAAATTTGAGGAGGGAGTTGAGAAGAGCCCTAGAGTAAATTAAAATGTTCATACCTGGCTCGTGTGATATCGGATTTTGAAGTTCAAATATTCGCATCGAACCTAGCAACTCGAGCTATGATATAGAATTCAAAAATCAAGATTTTGAAACTCAGGTCAGGAGATATGAAGAAATTAGCAAATTTGAGGAGGGAGTTGAGAAGAGCCCTTGAGTAAATTAAAATGTTCATACCTGGCTCGTGTGATATCGGATTTTTGTGTTCAAACAAGCGAATCGAAGCTAACAACACTAGCTGTGATATAGAATTAGAAAATCAAGATTTTCAAACTCAGGTCGAGAGGCATGACGAAATTACCAAATTTGAGGAGTGAGTTAAGAAGAGCTATGAGTTAAATTAAAATGTTCATACCTGGCTCGTGTGATATCGGATTTTTGTGTTCAAACATGCGAATCGAAGCTAACAACGCTAGCTATGATATGGAATTAAAAAATCAAGATTTTGAAACTCAGGTCGGAAGACATGATGAGATTACTAAATTTGAGGAGTGAGTTCAGAGAAGCCCTTGAGTAAATTAAAATGTTCATACCTGGCTCGTGTGATATCGGATTTTTGTGTTCAAACAAGCGAATCGAAGCTAACAACACTAGCTGTGATATAGAATTAGAAAATCAAGATTTTGAAACTCAGGTCGAGAGACATGACGAAAATACCAAATTTGAGGAGTGAGTTAAGAAGAGCTATGAGTTAAATTAAAATGTTCATACCTGGCTCGTGTGATATCGGATTTTTGTGTTCAAACATGCGAATCGAAGCTAACAACGCTAGCTATGATATAGAATTAAAAAATCAAGATTTTCAAACTCAGGTCGAGAGACATGACGAAATTACTAAATTTGAGGAGTGAGTTAAGAAGAGCTATGAGTTAAATTAAAATGTTCATACCTGGCTCGTGTGATATCGGATTTTTGTGTTCAAACATGCGAATAGAAGCTAACAACGCTAGCTATGATATGGAATTAAAATATCAAGATTTTCAAACTCAGGTCGAGAGACATGATGAGATTACCAAATTTGAGGAGTGAGTTGAGAGAAGCCCTTGAGTAAATTAAAATGTTCATACCTGGCTCGTGTGATATCCGAATTTTGTGTTCAAACATGCGAATCGAAGCTAACAACGCTAGCTATGATATGGAATTAAAAAATCAAGATTTTCAAACTCAGGTCGAGAGACATGACGAAATTACCAAATTTGAGGAGTGAGTTAAGAAGAGCTATGAGTTAAATTAAAATGTTCATACCTGGCTCGTGTGATATCGGATTTTTGTGTTCAAACATGCGAATCGAAGCTAACAATGCTACCTATGATATGGAGTTAAAAAATCAAGATTTTGAAACTCAGGTCGCGAGACATGACGAAATTACCAAATTTGAGGAGTGAGTTGAGAGAAGCCCTTGAGTAAATTAAAATGTTCATACCTGGCTCGTGTGATATCGGATTTTTGTGTTCAAACATGCGAATCGCGCAAGCTATGATATAGAATTCAAAAATCAAGATTTTGAAACTCAGGTCAGGAGATATGAAGAAATTAGCAAACTTGAGGAGGGAGTTGAGAAGAGCCCTTGAGTAAATTAAAATGTTCATACCTGGCTCGTGTGATATCGGATTTCTGTGTTCAAATATGCGAATCGAAGCTAGCAACGCTAGCTATGATATAGAATTCAAAAATCACGATTTTGAAACTCAGGTCGAGAGACATGAGGAAATTAGCAAAGATGAGGATGGAGTTGAGAAGAGCGCTTGAGTAAATTAAAATGTTCATACTTGGCTCGTCTGATATCGGATTTTGAAGTTCAAATATGCGAATCGAAGCTAGCAACTCGAGCTATGATATAGAATTCAAAAATCAAGATTTTGAAACTCAGGTCAGGAGATATGAAGAAATTAGAAAACTTGAGGAGGGAGTTGAGAAGAGCCCTTGAGTAAATTAAAATGTTCATACCTGGCTCGTGTGATATCAGATTTCTGTGTTCAAATATGCGAATCGAAGGTAGCAACGCTAGGTATGATATAGAATTCAACATTCAAGATTTTGAAACTCAGGTCAGGAGATATGAAGAAATTAGCAAACTTGAGGAGGGAGTTGAGAAGAGCCCTTGAGTATATTAAAATGTTCATACCTGGCTCGTGTGATATCGGATTTCTGTGTTCAAATATTCGAATCGAAGCTAGCAACGCTAGCTATGATATAGAATTCAAAAATCAAGATTTTGAAACTCAGGTCGAGACACATGAATAATATTAGCAAACTTGAGGATGGAGTTGAGAGGAGCCCTTGAGTAAATTAAAATGTTCATACCTGGCTCGTGTGATATCGGATTTTGAAGTTCAAATATTCGAATCGAAGCTAGCAACTCGAGCTATGATATAGAATTCAAAAATCAAGATTTTGAAACTCAGGTCAGGAGATATGAAGAAATTAGCAAACTTGAGGAGGGAGTTGAGAAGAGCCCTTGAGTAAATTAAAATGTTCATACCTGGCTCGTGTGATATCGGATTTCTGTGTTCAAATATGCGAATCGAAGCTAGCAACGCTAGCTATGATATAGAATTCAAAAATCAAGATTTTGAAACTCAGGTCGAGAGACATGACGAAATTAGCAAACTTGAGGAGGGAGTTAAGATGAGCCCTTGAGTAAATTAAAATGTTCATACCTGGCTCGTGTGATATCAGATTTCTGTGTTCAAATATGCGAATCGAAGGTAGCAACGCTAGGTATGATATAGAATTAGAAAATCAAGATTTTGAAACTCAGGTCAGGAGATATGAAGAAATTAGCAAATTTGAGGAGGGAGTTGAGAAGAGCCCTAGAGTAAATTAAAATGTTCATACCTGGCTCGTGTGATATCGGATTTTGAAGTTCAAATATTCGCATCGAACCTAGCAACTCGAGCTATGATATAGAATTCAAAAATCAAGATTTTGAAACTCAGGTCAGGAGATATGAAGAAATTAGCAAATTTGAGGAGGGAGTTGAGAAGAGCCCTTGAGTAAATTAAAATGTTCATACCTGGCTCGTGTGATATCGGATTTCTGTGTTCAAATATTCGAATCGAAGCTAGCAACGCTAGCTATGATATAGAAATCAAAAATCAAGATTTTGAAACTCAGGTCGAGACACATGAATAATATTAGCAAACTTGAGGATGGAGTTGAGAGGAGCCCTTGAGTAAATTAAAATGTTCATACCTGGCTCGTGTGATATTGGATTTTGAAGTTGAAATATTCGAATCGAAGCTAGCAACGCGAGCTATGATATAGAATTCAAAAATCAAGATTTTGAAACTCAGGTCAGGAGATATGAAGAAATTAGCAAACTTATGGAGGGAGTTGAGAAGAGCCCTTGAGTAAATTAAAAGGTTCATACCTGGCTCGTGTGATATTGGATTTCTGTGTTAAAATATTCGAATGGAAGCTAGCAACGCGAGCTATGCTATAGAATTCAAAAATCAAGATTTTGAAACTCAGGTCAGGAGATATGAAGAAATTAGCAAACTTGGGGAGGGAGTTGAGAAGAGCCCTTAAGTAAATTAAAATGTTCATACCTGGCACGTGTGATATCGGATTTTTATGTTCAAATATTCGAATCGAATCTAGCAACGCGAGCTATGATATAGAATTCAAAAATCAAGATTTTGAAACTCAGGTCGAGAGACATGACGAAATTAGCAAAGATGAGGAGGGAATTGAGAAGAGCCCTTGAGTAAATTAAAATGTTCATACCTAGCTCGTGTGATATCGGATTTCTGTGTTCAAATATACAAATCGAAGCTAGCAACGCTAGCTATGATATAGAATTCAAAAATCAAGATTTTGAAACTCAGGTCAGGAGATATGAAGAAATTAGCAAACTTAAGGAGGGAGTTGAGAAGAGCCCTTGAGTAAATTAAAATGTTCATACCTGGCTCGTGTGATATCGGATTTCTGTGTTCAAATATGCGAATCGAAGCTAGCAACGCTAGGTATGATATAGAATTCAAAAATCAAGATTTTGAAACTCAGGTCGAGAGACATGACGAAATTAGCAAAGATGAAGATGGAGTTGAGAAGAGCCCTTGAGTAAATTAAAATGTTCATACCTGGCTCGTGTGATATCGGATTTCTGTGTTCAAATATGCGATTCGAAGGTAGCAACGCAAGCTATGATATAGAATTCGAAAATCAATATTTTGAAACTCAGGTCAGGAGATATGAAGAAATTAGCAAACTTGAGGAGGGAGTTGAGAAGAGCCCTTGAGTAAATTAAAATGTTCATACCTGGCTCGTGTGATATCGGATTTCTGTGTTCAAATATGCGAATCGAACCTAGCAACGCTAGGTATCATATAGAATTCAAAAATCAAGATTTTGAAACTCAGGTCGAGAGACATGACGAAATTAGCAAACTTGAGGAGGGAGTTGAGAAGAGCCCTTGAGTAAATTAAAATGTTCATACCTGGCTCGTGTGATATCAGATTTCTGTGTTCAAATATGCGAATCGAAGGTAGCAACGCTAGGTATGATATAGAATTAGAAAATCAAGATTTTGAAACTCAGGTCAGGAGATATGAAGAAATTAGCAATCTTGAGGAGGGAGTTGAGAAGAGCCCTTGAGTAAATTAAAATGTTCATACCTGGCTCGTGTGATATCGGATTTCTGTGTTCAAATATGCGAATCGAAGCTAGCAACGCTAGCTATGATATAGAATTACAAAATCAAGATTTTGAAACTCAGGTCGAGACACATGAATAATATTAGCAAACTTGAGGATGGAGTTGAGAGGAGCCCTAGAGTAAATTAAAATGTTCATACCTGGCTCGTGTGATATCGGATTTTGAAGTTCAAATATTCGCATCGAACCTAGCAACTCGAGCTATGATATAGAATTCAAAAATCAAGATTTTGAAACTCAGGTCAGGAGATATGAAGAAATCAGCAAACTTGAGGAGGGAGTTGAGAAGAGCCCTTGAGTAAATTAAAATGTTCATACCTGGCTCGTGTGATATCGGATTTCTGTGTTCAAATATTCGAATCGAAGCTAGCAACGCTAGCTATGATATAGAATTCAAAAATCAAGATTTTGAAACTCAGGTCGAGACACATGAATAATATTAGCAAACTTGAGGATGGAGTTGAGAGGAGCCCTTGAGTAAATTAAAATGTTCATACCTGGCTCGTGTGATATTGGATTTTGAAGTTGAAATATTCGAATCGAAGCTAGCAACGCGAGCTATGATATAGAATTCAAAAATCAAGATTTTGAAACTCAGGTCAGGAGATATGAAGAAATTAACAAACTTATGGAGGGAGTTGAGAAGAGCCCTTGAGTAAATTAAAAGGTTCATACCTGGCTCGTGTGATATTGGATTTCTGTGTTAAAATATTCGAATGGAAGCTAGCAACGCGAGCTATGCTATAGAATTCAAAAATCAAGATTTTGAAACTCAGGTCAGGAGATATGAAGAAATTAGCAAACCTGGGGAGGGAGTTGAGAAGAGCCCTTAAGTAAATTAAAATGTTCATACCTGGCACGTGTGATATCGGATTTTTATGTTCAAATATTCGAATCGAATCTAGCAACGCGAGCTATGATATAGAATTCAAAAATCAAGATTTTGAAACTCAGGTCGAGAGACATGACGAAATTAGCAAAGATGAGGAGGGAATTGAGAAGAGCCCTTGAGTAAATTAAAATGTTCATACCTAGCTCGTGTGATATCGGATTTCTGTGTTCAAATATACAAATCGAAGCTAGCAACGCTAGCTATGATATAGAATTCAAAAATCAAGATTTTGAAACTCAGGTCAGGAGATATGAAGAAATTAGCAAACTTAAGGAGGGAGTTGAGAAGAGCCCTTGAGTAAATTAAAATGTTCATACCTGGCTCGTGTGATATCGGATTTCTGTGTTCAAATATGCGAATCGAAGCTAGCAACGCTAGGTATGATATAGAATTCAAAAATCAAGATTTTGAAACTCAGGTCGAGAGACATGACGAAATTAGCAAACTTGAGGAGGGAGTTGTGAAGAGCCCTTGAGTAAATTAAAATGTTCATACCTGGCTCGTGTGATATCGGATTTCTGTGTTCAAATATGCGATTCGAAGGTAGCAACGCAAGCTATGATATAGAATTCGAAAATCAATATTTTGAAACTCAGGTCAGGAGATATGAAGAAATTAGCAAACTTAAGGAGGGAGTTGAGAAGAGCCCTTGAGTAAATTAAAATGTTCATACCTGGCTCGTGTGATATTGGATTTTGAAGTTGAAATATTCGAATCGAAGCTAGCAACGCGAGCTATGATATAGAATTCAAAAATCAAGATTTTGAAACTCAGGTCAGGAGATATGAAGAAATTAGCAAACTTATGGAGGGAGTTGAGAAGAGCCCTTGAGTAAATTAAAAGGTTCATACCTGGCTCGTGTGATATTGGATTTCTGTGTTAAAATATTCGAATGGAAGCTAGCAACGCGAGCTATGCTATAGAATTCAAAAATCAAGATTTCGAAACTCAGGTCAGGAGATATGAAGAAATTAGCAAACTTGGGGAGGGAGTTGAGAAGAGCCCTTAAGTAAATTAAAATGTTCATACCTGGCACGTGTGATATCGGATTTTTATGTTCAAATATTCGAATCGAATCTAGCAACGCGAGCTATGATATAGAATTAAAAAATCAAGATTTTGAAACTCAGGTCGAGAGACATGACGAAATTAGCAAAGATGAGGAGGGAATTGAGAAGAGCCCTTGAGTAAATTAAAATGTTCATACCTAGCTCGTGTGATATCGGATTTCTGTGTTCAAATATACAAATCGAAGCTTGCAACGCTAGCTATGATATAGAATTCAAAAATCAAGATTTTGAAACTCAGGTCAGGAGATATGAAGAAATTAGCAAACTTAAGGAGGGAGTTGAGAAGAGCCCTTGAGTAAATTAAAATGTTCATACCTGGCTCGTGTGATATCGGATTTCTGTGTTCAAATATTCGAATCGAAGCTAGCAACGCTAGCTATGATATAGAATTCAAAAATCAAGATTTTGAAACTCAGGTCGAGACACATGAATAATATTAGCAAACTTGAGGATGGAGTTGAGAGGAGCCCTTGAGTAAATTAAAATGTTCATACCTGGTTCGTGTGATATCGGATTTCTGTGTTCAAATATGCGAATCGAAGCTAGCAACGCTAGCTATGATATAGAATTCAAAAATCAAGATTTTGAAACTCAGGTCAGGAGATATGAAGAAATTAGCAATCTTGAGGAGGGAGTTGAGAAGAGCCCTTGAGTAAATTAAAATGTTCATACCTGGCTCGTGTGATATCGGATTTCTGTGTTCAAATATGCGAATCGAAGCTAGCAACGCTAGCTATGATATAGAATTAAAAAATCAAGATTTTGAAACTCAGGTCGAGAGACATGAGGAAATTAGCAAAGATGAGGATGGAGTTGAGAAGAGCGCTTGAGTAAATTAAAATGTTCATACTTGGCTCGTCTGATATCCGATTTTGAAGTTCAAATATGCGAATCGAAGCTAGCAACTCGAGCTATGATATAGAATTCAAAAATCAAGATTTTGAAACTCAGGTCAGGAGATATGAAGAAATTAGAATACTTGAGGAGGGAGTTGAGAAGAGCCCTTGAGTAAATTAAAATGTTCATACCTGGCTCGTGTGATATCAGATTTCTGTGTTCAAATATGCGAATCGAAGGTAGCAACGCTAGGTATGATATAGAATTCAACATTCAAGATTTTGAAACTCAGGTCAGGAGATATGAAGAAATTAGCAAACTTAAGGAGGGAGTTGAGAAGAGCCCTTGAGTAAATTAAAATGTTCATACCTGGCTCGTGTGATATCGGATTTCTGTGTTCAAATATGCGAATCGAAGCTAGCAACGCTAGGTATGATATAGAATTCAAAAATCAAGATTTTGAAACTCAGGTCGAGAGACATGACGAAATTAGCAAAGATGAAGATGGAGTTGAGAAGAGCCCTTGAGTAAATTAAAATGTTCATACCTGGCTCGTGTGATATCGGATTTCTGTGTTCAAATATGCGATTCGAAGGTAGCAACGCAAGCTATGATATAGAATTCGAAAATCAATATTTTGAAACTCAGGTCAGGAGATATGAAGAAATTAGCAAACTTGAGGAGGGAGTTGAGAAGAGCCCTTGAGTAAATTAAAATGTTCATACCTGGCTCGTGTGATATCGGATTTCTGTGTTCAAATATGCGAATCGAACCTAGCAACGCTAGGTATCATATAGAATTCAAAAATCAAGATTTTGAAACTCAGGTCGAGAGACATGACGAAATTAGCAAACTTGAGGAGGGAGTTGAGAAGAGCCCTTGAGTAAATTAAAATGTTCATACCTGGCTCGTGTGATATCAGATTTCTGTGTTCAAATATGCGAATCGAAGGTAGCAACGCTAGGTATGATATAGAATTAGAAAATCAAGATTTTGAAACTCAGGTCAGGAGATATGAAGAAATTAGCAATCTTGAGGAGGGAGTTGAGAAGAGCCCTTGAGTAAATTAAAATGTTCATACCTGGCTCGTGTGATATCGGATTTCTGTGTTCAAATATGCGAATCGAAGCTAGCAACGCTAGCTATGATATAGAATTAGAAAATCAAGATTTTGAAACTCAGGTCGAGACACATGAATAATATTAGCAAACTTGAGGATGGAGTTGAGAGGAGCCCTAGAGTAAATTAAAATGTTCATACCTGGCTCGTGTGATATCGGATTTTGAAGTTCAAATATTCGCATCGAACCTAGCAACTCGAGCTATGATATAGAATTCAAAAATCAAGATTTTGAAACTCAGGTCAGGAGATATGAAGAAATCAGCAAACTTGAGGAGGGAGTTGAGAAGAGCCCTTGAGTAAATTAAAATGTTCATACCTGGCTCGTGTGATATCGGATTTCTGTGTTCAAATATTCGAATCGAAGCTAGCAACGCTAGCTATGATATAGAATTCAAAAATCAAGATTTTGAAACTCAGGTCGAGACACATGAATAATATTAGCAAACTTGAGGATGGAGTTGAGAGGAGCCCTTGAGTAAATTAAAATGTTCATACCTGGCTCGTGTGATATTGGATTTTGAAGTTGAAATATTCGAATCGAAGCTAGCAACGCGAGCTATGATATAGAATTCAAAAATCAAGATTTTGAAACTCAGGTCAGGAGATATGAAGAAATTAACAAACTTATGGAGGGAGTTGAGAAGAGCCCTTGAGTAAATTAAAAGGTTCATACCTGGCTCGTGTGATATTGGATTTCTGTGTTAAAATATTCGAATGGAAGCTAGCAACGCGAGCTATGCTATAGAATTCAAAAATCAAGATTTTGAAACTCAGGTCAGGAGATATGAAGAAATTAGCAAACCTGGGGAGGGAGTTGAGAAGAGCCCTTAAGTAAATTAAAATGTTCATACCTGGCACGTGTGATATCGGATTTTTATGTTCAAATATTCGAATCGAATCTAGCAACGCGAGCTATGATATAGAATTCAAAAATCAAGATTTTGAAACTCAGGTCGAGAGACATGACGAAATTAGCAAAGATGAGGAGGGAATTGAGAAGAGCCCTTGAGTAAATTAAAATGTTCATACCTAGCTCGTGTGATATCGGATTTCTGTGTTCAAATATACAAATCGAAGCTAGCAACGCTAGCTATGATATAGAATTCAAAAATCAAGATTTTGAAACTCAGGTCAGGAGATATGAAGAAATTAGCAAACTTAAGGAGGGAGTTGAGAAGAGCCCTTGAGTAAATTAAAATGTTCATACCTGGCTCGTGTGATATCGGATTTCTGTGTTCAAATATGCGAATCGAAGCTAGCAACGCTAGGTATGATATAGAATTCAAAAATCAAGATTTTGAAACTCAGGTCGAGAGACATGACGAAATTAGCAAACTTGAGGAGGGAGTTGAGAAGAGCCCTTGAGTAAATTAAAATGTTCATACCTGGCTCGTGTGATATCGGATTTCTGTGTTCAAATATGCGATTCGAAGGTAGCAACGCAAGCTATGATATAGAATTCGAAAATCAATATTTTGAAACTCAGGTCAGGAGATATGAAGAAATTAGCAAACTTGAGGAGGGAGTTGAGAAGAGCCCTTGAGTAAATTAAAATGTTCATACCTGGCTCGTGTGATATTGGATTTTGAAGTTGAAATATTCGAATCGAAGCTAGCAACGCGAGCTATGATATAGAATTCAAAAATCAAGATTTTGAAACTCAGGTCAGGAGATATGAAGAAATTAGCAAACTTATGGAGGGAGTTGAGAAGAGCCCTTGAGTAAATTAAAAGGTTCATACCTGGCTCGTGTGATATTGGATTTCTGTGTTAAAATATTCGAATGGAAGCTAGCAACGCGAGCTATGCTATAGAATTCAAAAATCAAGATTTCGAAACTCAGGTCAGGAGATATGAAGAAATTAGCAAACTTGGGGAGGGAGTTGAGAAGAGCCCTTAAGTAAATTAAAATGTTCATACCTGGCACGTGTGATATCGGATTTTTATGTTCAAATATTCGAATCGAATCTAGCAACGCGAGCTATGATATAGAATTCAAAAATCAAGATTTTGAAACTCAGGTCGAGAGACATGACGAAATTAGCAAAGATGAGGAGGGAATTGAGAAGAGCCCTTGAGTAAATTAAAATGTTCATACCTAGCTCGTGTGATATCGGATTTCTGTGTTCAAATATACAAATCGAAGCTTGCAACGCTAGCTATGATATAGAATTCAAAAATCAAGATTTTGAAACTCAGGTCAGGAGATATGAAGAAATTAGCAAACTTAAGGAGGGAGTTGAGAAGAGCCCTTGAGTAAATTAAAATGTTCATACCTGGCTCGTGTGATATCGGATTTCTGTGTTCAAATATTCGAATCGAAGCTAGCAACGCTAGCTATGATATAGAATTCAAAAATCAAGATTTTGAAACTCAGGTCGAGACACATGAATAATATTAGCAAACTTGAGGATGGAGTTGAGAGGAGCCCTTGAGTAAATTAAAATGTTCATACCTGGTTCGTGTGATATCGGATTTCTGTGTTCAAATATGCGAATCGAAGCTAGCAACGCTAGCTATGATATAGAATTCAAAAATCAAGATTTTGAAACTCAGGTCAGGAGATATGAAGAAATTAGCAATCTTGAGGAGGGAGTTGAGAAGAGCCCTTGAGTAAATTAAAATGTTCATACCTGGCTCGTGTGATATCGGATTTCTGTGTTCAAATATGCGAATCGAAGCTAGCAACGCTAGCTATGATATAGAATTAAAAAATCAAGATTTTGAAACTCAGGTCGAGACACATGAATAATATTAGCAAACTTGAGGATGGAGTTGAGAAGAGCCCTTGAGTAAATTAAAAGGTTCATACCTGGCTCGTGTGATATTGGATTTCTGTGTTAAAATATTCGAATGGAAGCTAGCAACGCGAGCTATGCTATAGAATTCAAAAATCAAGATTTTGAAACTCAGGTCAGGAGATATGAAGAAATTAGCAAACTTGGGGAGGGAGTTGAGAAGAGCCCTTAAGTAAATTAAAATGTTCATACCTGGCACGTGTGATATCGGATTTTTATGTTCAAATATTCGAATCGAATCTAGCAACGCGAGCTATGATATAGAATTCAAAAATCAAGATTTTGAAACTCAGGTCGAGAGACATGACGAAATTAGCAAAGATGAGGAGGGAATTGAGAAGAGCCCTTGAGTAAATTAAAATGTTCATACCTAGCTCGTGTGATATCGGATTTCTGTGTTCAAATATACAAATCGAAGCTAGCAACGCTAGCTATGATATAGAATTCAAAAATCAAGATTTTGAAACTCAGGTCAGGAGATATGAAGAAATTAGCAAATTTGAGGAGGGAGTTGAGAAGAGCCCTTGAGTAAATTAAAATGTTCATACCTGGCTCGTGTGATATCGGATTTCTGTGTTCAAATATTCGAATCGAAGCTAGCAACGCTAGCTATGATATAGAAATCAAAAATCAAGATTTTGAAACTCAGGTCGAGACACATGAATAATATTAGCAAACTTGAGGATGGAGTTGAGAGGAGCCCTTGAGTAAATTAAAATGTTCATACCTGGCTCGTGTGATATTGGATTTTGAAGTTGAAATATTCGAATCGAAGCTAGCAACGCGAGCTATGATATAGAATTCAAAAATCAAGATTTTGAAACTCAGGTCAGGAGATATGAAGAAATTAGCAAACTTATGGAGGGAGTTGAGAAGAGCCCTTGAGTAAATTAAAATGTTCATACCTGCCTCGTGTGATATCGGATTTCTGTGTTCAAATATGCGAATCGAAGCTAGCAACGCTAGCTATGATATAGAATTCAAAAATCAAGATTTTGAAACTCAGGTCGAGACACATGAATAATATTAGCAAACTTGAGGATGGAGTTGAGAAGAGCCCTTGAGTAAATTAAAAGGTTCATACCTGGCTCGTGTGATATTGGATTTCTGTGTTAAAATATTCGAATGGAAGCTAGCAACGCGAGCTATGCTATAGAATTCAAAAATCAAGATTTTGAAACTCAGGTCAGGAGATATGAAGAAATTAGCAAACTTGGGGAGGGAGTTGAGAAGAGCCCTTAAGTAAATTAAAATGTTCATACCTGGCACGTGTGATATCGGATTTTTATGTTCAAATATTCGAATCGAATCTAGCAACGCGAGCTATGATATAGAATTCAAAAATCAAGATTTTGAAACTCAGGTCGAGAGACATGACGAAATTAGCAAAGATGAGGAGGGAATTGAGAAGAGCCCTTGAGTAAATTAAAATGTTCATACCTAGCTCGTGTGATATCGGATTTCTGTGTTCAAATATACAAATCGAAGCTAGCAACGCTAGCTATGATATAGAATTCAAAAATCAAGATTTTGAAACTCAGGTCAGGAGATATGAAGAAATTAGCAAATTTGAGGAGGGAGTTGAGAAGAGCCCTTGAGTAAATTAAAATGTTCATACCTGGCTCGTGTGATATCGGATTTCTGTGTTCAAATATTCGAATCGAAGCTAGCAACGCTAGCTATGATATAGAAATCAAAAATCAAGATTTTGAAACTCAGGTCGAGACACATGAATAATATTAGCAAACTTGAGGATGGAGTTGAGAGGAGCCCTTGAGTAAATTAAAATGTTCATACCTGGCTCGTGTGATATTGGATTTTGAAGTTGAAATATTCGAATCGAAGCTAGCAACGCGAGCTATGATATAGAATTCAAAAATCAAGATTTTGAAACTCAGGTCAGGAGATATGAAGAAATTAGCAAACTTATGGAGGGAGTTGAGAAGAGCCCTTGAGTAAATTAAAATGTTCATACCTGCCTCGTGTGATATCGGATTTCTGTGTTCAAATATGCGAATCGAAGCTAGCAACGCTAGCTATGATATAGAATTCAAAAATCAAGATTTTGAAACTCAGGTCGAGAGACATGACGAAATTAGCAAACTTGAGGAGGGAGTTAAGAAGAGCCCTTGAGTAAATTAAAATGTTCATACCTGGCTCGTGTGATATCAGATTTCTGTGTTCAAATATGCGAATCGAAGGTAGCAACGCTAGGTATGATATAGAATTAGAAAATCAAGATTTTGAAACTCAGGTCAGGAGATATGAAGAAATTAGCAAATTTGAGGAGGGAGTTGAGAAGAGCCCTTGAGTAAATTAAAATGTTCATACCTGGCTCGTGTGATATCGGATTTCTGTGTTCAAATATTCGAATCGAAGCTAGCGACGCTAGCTATGATATAGAAATCAAAAATCAAGATTTTGAAACTCAGGTCGAGACACATGAATAATATTAGCAAACTTGAGGATGGAGTTGAGAGGAGCCCTTGAGTAAATTAAAATGTTCATACCTGGCTCGTGTGATATTGGATTTTGAAGTTGAAATATTCGAATCGAAGCTAGCAACGCGAGCTATGATATAGAATTCAAAAATCAAGATTTTGAAACTCAGGTCAGGAGATATGAAGAAATTAGCAAACTTATGGAGGGAGTTGAGAAGAGCCCTTGAGTAAATTAAAAGGTTCATACCTGGCTCGTGTGATATTGGATTTCTGTGTTAAAATATTCGAATGGAAGCTAGCAACGCGAGCTATGCTATAGAATTCAAAAATCAAGATTTTGAAACTCAGGTCAGGAGATATGAAGAAATTAGCAAACTTGGGGAGGGAGTTGAGAAGAGCCCTTAAGTAAATTAAAATGTTCATACCTGGCACGTGTGATATCGGATTTTTATGTTCAAATATTCGAATCGAATCTAGCAACGCGAGCTATGATATAGAATTCAAAAATCAAGATTTTGAAACTCAGGTCGAGAGACATGACGAAATTAGCAAAGATGAGGAGGGAATTGAGAAGAGCCCTTGAGTAAATTAAAATGTTCATACCTAGCTCGTGTGATATCGGATTTCTGTGTTCAAATATACAAATCGAAGCTAGCAACGCTAGCTATGATATAGAATTCAAAAATCAAGATTTTGAAACTCAGGTCAGGAGATATGAAGAAATTAGCAAACTTAAGGAGGGAGTTGAGAAGAGCCCTTGAGTAAATTAAAATGTTCATACCTGGCTCGTGTGATATCGGATTTCTGTGTTCAAATATGCGAATCGAAGCTAGCAACGCTAGGTATGATATAGAATTCAAAAATCAAGATTTTGAAACTCAGGTCGAGAGACATGACGAAATTAGCAAAGATGAAGATGGAGTTGAGAAGAGCCCTTGAGTAAATTAAAATGTTCATACCTGGCTCGTGTGATATCGGATTTCTGTGTTCAAATATGCGATTCGAAGGTAGCAACGCAAGCTATGATATAGAATTCGAAAATCAATATTTTGAAACTCAGGTCAGGAGATATGAAGAAATTAGCAAACTTGAGGAGGGAGTTGAGAAGAGCCCTTGAGTAAATTAAAATGTTCATACCTGGCTCGTGTGATATCGGATTTCTGTGTTCAAATATGCGAATCGAAGCTAGCAACGCTAGGTATCATATAGAATTCAAAAATCAAGATTTTGAAACTCAGGTCGAGAGACATGACGAAATTAGCAAACTTGAGGAGGGAGTTGAGAAGAGCCCTTGAGTAAATTAAAATGTTCATACCTGGCTCGTGTGATATCAGATTTCTGTGTTCAAATATGCGAATCGAAGGTAGCAACGCTAGGTATGATATAGAATTAGAAAATCAAGATTTTGAAACTCAGGTCAGGAGATATGAAGAAAGTAGCAATCTTGAGGAGGGAGTTGAGAAGAGCCCTTGAGTAAATTAAAATGTTCATACCTGGCTCGTGTGATATCGGATTTCTGTGTTCAAATATGCGAATCGAAGCTAGCAACGCTAGCTATGATATAGAATTAGAAAATCAAGATTTTGAAACTCAGGTCGAGACACATGAATAATATTAGCAAACTTGAGGATGGAGTTGAGAGGAGCCCTTGAGTAAATTAAAATGTTCATACCTGGCTCGTGTGATATCGGATTTTGAAGTTCAAATATTCGAATCGAAGCTAGCAACTCGAGCTATGATATAGAATTCAAAAATCAAGATTTTGAAACTCAGGTCAGGAGATATGAAGAAATTAGCAAACTTGAGGAGGGAGTTGAGAAGAGCCCTTGAGTAAATTAAAAGGTTCATACCTGGCTCGTGTGATATTGGATTTCTGTGTTAAAATATTCGAATCGAAGCTAGCAACGCTAGCTATGATATCGGATTCAAAAATCCAGATTTTGAAACTCAGGTCAGGAGATATGAAGAAATTAGCAAACTTGGGGAGGGAGTTGAGAAGAGCCCTTAAGTAAATTAAAATGTTCATACCTGGCACGTGTGATATCGGATTTTTATGTTCAAATATTCGAATCGAATCTAGCAACGCGAGCTATGATATAGAATTCAAAAATCAAGATTTTGAAACTCAGGTCGAGAGACATGACGAAATTAGCAAAGATGAGGAGGGAATTGAGAAGAGCCCTTGAGTAAATTAAAATGTTCATACCTAGCTCGTGTGATATCGGATTTCTGTGTTCAAATATACAAATCGAAGCTAGCAACGCTAGCTATGATATAGAATTCAAAAATCAAGATTTTGAAACTCAGGTCAGGAGATATGAAGAAATTAGCAAACTTGAGGAGGGAGTTGAGAAGAGCCCTTGAGTAAATTAAAATGTTCATACCTGGCTCGTGTGATATCGGATTTCTGTGTTCAAATATGCGAATCGAAGCTAGCAACGCTAGGTATCATATAGAATTCAAAAATCAAGATTTTGAAACTCAGGTCGAGAGACATGACGAAATTAGCAAACTTGAGGAGGGAGTTGAGAAGAGCCCTTGAGTAAATTAAAATGTTCATACCTGGCTCGTGTGATATCAGATTTCTGTGTTCAAATATGCGAATCGAAGGTAGCAACGCTAGGTATGATATAGAATTAGAAAATCAAGATTTTGAAACTCAGGTCAGGAGATATGAAGAAAGTAGCAATCTTGAGGAGGGAGTTGAGAAGAGCCCTTGAGTAAATTAAAATGTTCATACCTGGCTCGTGTGATATCGGATTTCTGTGTTCAAATATGCGAATCGAAGCTAGCAACGCTAGCTATGATATAGAATTAGAAAATCAAGATTTTGAAACTCAGGTCGAGACACATGAATAATATTAGCAAACTTGAGGATGGAGTTGAGAGGAGCCCTTGAGTAAATTAAAATGTTCATACCTGGCTCGTGTGATATCGGATTTTGAAGTTCAAATATTCGAATCGAAGCTAGCAACTCGAGCTATGATATAGAATTCAAAAATCAAGATTTTGAAACTCAGGTCAGGAGATATGAAGAAATTAGCAAACTTGAGGAGGGAGTTGAGAAGAGCCCTTGAGTAAATTAAAAGGTTCATACCTGGCTCGTGTGATATTGGATTTCTGTGTTAAAATATTCGAATCGAAGCTAGCAACGCTAGCTATGATATCGGATTCAAAAATCCAGATTTTGAAACTCAGGTCGAGAGACATGACGAAATTAGCAATCTTGAGGAGGGAGTTGAGAAGAGCCCTTGAGTAAATTAAAATGTTCATACCTGGCTCGTGTGATATCGGATTTCTGTGTTCAAATATGCGAATCGAAGCTAGCAACGCTAGGTATGATATAGAATTAGAAAATCAATATTTTGAAACTCAGGTCAGGAGATATGAAGAAATTAGCAAACTTGAGGAGGGAGTTGAGAAGAGCCCTTGAGTAAATTAAAATGTTCATACCTGGCTCGTGTGATATCGGATTTCTGTGTTCAAATATTCGAATCGAAGCTAGCAACGCTAGCTATGATATAGAATTCAAAAATCAAGATTTTGAAACTCAGGTCGAGACACATGAATAATATTAGCAAACTTGAGGATGGAGTTGAGAGGAGCCCTTGAGTAAATTAAAATGTTCATACCTGCTTCGTGTGATATCGGATTTCTGTGTTCAAATATGCGAATCGAAGGTAGCAACGCTAGGTATGATATAGAATTAGAAAATCAAGATTTTGAAACTCAGGTCAGGAGATATGAAGTAATTAGCAATCTTGAGGAGGGAGTTGAGAAGAGCCCTTGAGTAAATTAAAATGTTCATACCTGGCTCGTGTGATATCGGATTTCTGTGTTCAAATATGCGAATCGAAGCTAGCAACGCTAGCTATGATATAGAATTAAAAAATCAAGATTTTGAAACTCAGGTCGAGAGACATGAGGAAATTAGCAAAGATGAGGATGGAGTTGAGAAGAGCGCTTGAGTAAATTAAAATGTTCATACTTGGCTCGTCTGATATCCGATTTTGAAGTTCAAATATGCGAATCGAAGCTAGCAACTCGAGCTATGATATAGAATTCAAAAATCAAGATTTTGAAACTCAGGTCAGGAGATATGAAGAAATTAGAATACTTGAGGAGGGAGTTGAGAAGAGCCCTTGAGTAAATTAAAATGTTCATACCTGGCTCGTGTGATATCAGATTTCTGTGTTCAAATATGCGAATCGAAGGTAGCAACGCTAGGTATGATATAGAATTCAACATTCAAGATTTTGAAACTCAGGTCAGGAGATATGAAGAAATTAGCAAACTTGAGGAGGGAGTTGAGAAGAGCCCTTGAGTATATTAAAATGTTCATACCTGGCTCGTGTGATATCGGATTTCTGTGTTCAAATATTCGAATCGAAGCTAGCAACGCTAGCTATGATATAGAATTCAAAAATCAAGATTTTGAAACTCAGGTCGAGACACATGAATAATATTAGCAAACTTGAGGATGGAGTTGAGAAGAGCCCTTGAGTAAATTAAAAGGTTCATACCTGGCTCGTGTGATATTGGATTTCTGTGTTAAAATATTCGAATGGAAGCTAGCAACGCGAGCTATGCTATAGAATTCAAAAATCAAGATTTTGAAACTCAGGTCAGGAGATATGAAGAAATTAGCAAACTTGGGGAGGGAGTTGAGAAGAGCCCTTGAGTAAATTAAAATGTTCATACCTGGCTCGTGTGATATCGGATTTCTGTGTTCAAATATGCGAATCGAAGCTAGCAACGCTAGCTATGATATAGAATTCAAAAATCAAGATTTTGAAACTCAGGTCGAGAGACATGACGAAATTAGCAAACTTGAGGAGGGAGTTAAGAAGAGCCCTTGAGTAAATTAAAATGTTCATACCTGGCTCGTGTGATATCAGATTTCTGTGTTCAAATATGCGAATCGAAGGTAGCAACGCTAGGTATGATATAGAATTAGAAAATCAAGATTTTGAAACTCAGGTCAGGAGATATGAAGAAATTAGCAAATTTGAGGAGGGAGTTGAGAAGAGCCCTTGAGTAAATTAAAATGTTCATACCTGGCTCGTGTGATATCGGATTTCTGTGTTCAAATATTCGAATCGAAGCTAGCAACGCTAGCTATGATATAGAATTCAAAAATCAAGATTTTGAAACTCAGGTCGAGACACATGAATAATATTAGCAAACTTGAGGATGGAGTTGAGAGGAGCCCTTGAGTAAATTAAAATGTTCATACCTGCTTCGTGTGATATCGGATTTCTGTGTTCAAATATGCGAATCGAAGGTAGCAACGCTAGGTATGATATAGAATTAGAAAATCAAGATTTTGAAACTCAGGTCAGGAGATATGAAGAAATTAGCAATCTTGAGGAGGGAGTTGAGAAGAGCCCTTGAGTAAATTAAAATGTTCATACCTGGCTCGTGTGATATCGGATTTCTGTGTTCAAATATGCGAATCGAAGCTAGCAACGCTAGCTATGATATAGAATTAAAAAATCAAGATTTTGAAACTCAGGTCGAGAGACATGAGGAAATTAGCAAAGATGAGGATGGAGTTGAGAAGAGCGCTTGAGTAAATTAAAATGTTCATACTTGGCTCGTCTGATATCCGATTTTGAAGTTCAAATATGCGAATCGAAGCTAGCAACTCGAGCTATGATATAGAATTCAAAAATCAAGATTTTGAAACTCAGGTCAGGAGATATGAAGAAATTAGAATACTTGAGGAGGGAGTTGAGAAGAGCCCTTGAGTAAATTAAAATGTTCATACCTGGCTCGTGTGATATCAGATTTCTGTGTTCAAATATGCGAATCGAAGCTAGCAACGCTAGCTATGATATAGAATTAGAAAATCAAGATTTTGAAACTCAGGTCGAGACACATGAATAATATTAGCAAACTTGAGGATGGAGTTGAGAGGAGCCCTTGAGTAAATTAAAATGTTCATACCTGGCTCGTGTGATATTGGATTTTGAAGTTGAAATATTCGAATCGAAGCTAGCAACGCGAGCTATGATATAGAATTCAAAAATCAAGATTTTGAAACTCAGGTCAGGAGATATGAAGAAATTAGCAAACTTATGGAGGGAGTTGAGAAGAGCCCTTGAGTAAATTAAAATGTTCATACCTGCCTCGTGTGATATCGGATTTCTGTGTTCAAATATGCGAATCGAAGCTAGCAACGCTAGCTATGATATAGAATTCAAAAATCAAGATTTTGAAACTCAGGTCGAGAGACATGACGAAATTAGCAAACTTGAGGAGGGAGTTAAGAAGAGCCCTTGAGTAAATTAAAATGTTCATACCTGGCTCGTGTGATATCAGATTTCTGTGTTCAAATATGCGAATCGAAGGTAGCAACGCTAGGTATGATATAGAATTAGAAAATCAAGATTTTGAAACTCAGGTCAGGAGATATGAAGAAATTAGCAAATTTGAGGAGGGAGTTGAGAAGAGCCCTTGAGTAAATTAAAATGTTCATACCTGGCTCGTGTGATATCGGATTTCTGTGTTCAAATATTCGAATCGAAGCTAGCGACGCTAGCTATGATATAGAAATCAAAAATCAAGATTTTGAAACTCAGGTCGAGACACATGAATAATATTAGCAAACTTGAGGATGGAGTTGAGAGGAGCCCTTGAGTAAATTAAAATGTTCATACCTGGCTCGTGTGATATTGGATTTTGAAGTTGAAATATTCGAATCGAAGCTAGCAACGCGAGCTATGATATAGAATTCAAAAATCAAGATTTTGAAACTCAGGTCAGGAGATATGAAGAAATTAGCAAACTTATGGAGGGAGTTGAGAAGAGCCCTTGAGTAAATTAAAAGGTTCATACCTGGCTCGTGTGATATTGGATTTCTGTGTTAAAATATTCGAATGGAAGCTAGCAACGCGAGCTATGCTATAGAATTCAAAAATCAAGATTTTGAAACTCAGGTCAGGAGATATGAAGAAATTAGCAAACTTGGGGAGGGAGTTGAGAAGAGCCCTTAAGTAAATTAAAATGTTCATACCTGGCACGTGTGATATCGGATTTTTATGTTCAAATATTCGAATCGAATCTAGCAACGCGAGCTATGATATAGAATTCAAAAATCAAGATTTTGAAACTCAGGTCGAGAGACATGACGAAATTAGCAAAGATGAGGAGGGAATTGAGAAGAGCCCTTGAGTAAATTAAAATGTTCATACCTAGCTCGTGTGATATCGGATTTCTGTGTTCAAATATACAAATCGAAGCTAGCAACGCTAGCTATGATATAGAATTCAAAAATCAAGATTTTGAAACTCAGGTCAGGAGATATGAAGAAATTAGCAAACTTAAGGAGGGAGTTGAGAAGAGCCCTTGAGTAAATTAAAATGTTCATACCTGGCTCGTGTGATATCGGATTTCTGTGTTCAAATATGCGAATCGAAGCTAGCAACGCTAGGTATGATATAGAATTCAAAAATCAAGATTTTGAAACTCAGGTCGAGAGACATGACGAAATTAGCAAAGATGAAGATGGAGTTGAGAAGAGCCCTTGAGTAAATTAAAATGTTCATACCTGGCTCGTGTGATATCGGATTTCTGTGTTCAAATATGCGAATCGAAGGTAGCAACGCAAGCTATGATATAGAATTCGAAAATCAATATTTTGAAACTCAGGTCAGGAGATATGAAGAAATTAGCAAACTTGAGGAGGGAGTTGAGAAGAGCCCTTGAGTAAATTAAAATGTTCATACCTGGCTCGTGTGATATCGGATTTCTGTGTTCAAATATGCGAATCGAAGCTAGCAACGCTAGCTATGATATAGAATTCAAAAATCAAGATTTTGAAACTCAGGTCGAGACACATGAATAATATTAGCAAACT
Source organism: Azolla caroliniana (assembly GCF_043228905.1). Taxonomy (NCBI): domain Eukaryota; kingdom Viridiplantae; phylum Streptophyta; class Polypodiopsida; order Salviniales; family Salviniaceae; genus Azolla; species Azolla caroliniana. The sequence continues at coordinate 30,851 of NW_028230535.1, read as the reverse complement.
TGAGGATGGAGTTGAGAAGAGCCCTTGAGTAAATTAAAAGGTTCATACCTGGCTCGTGTGATATTGGATTTCTGTGTTAAAATATTCGAATGGAAGCTAGCAACGCGAGCTATGCTATAGAATTCAAAAATCAAGATTTTGAAACTCAGGTCAGGAGATATGAAGAAATTAGCAAACTTGGGGAGGGAGTTGAGAAGAGCCCTTGAGTAAATTAAAATGTTCATACCTGGCTCGTGTGATATCGGATTTCTGTGTTCAAATATGCGAATCGAAGCTAGCAACGCTAGCTATGATATAGAATTCAAAAATCAAGATTTTGAAACTCAGGTCGAGAGACATGACGAAATTAGCAAACTTGAGGAGGGAGTTAAGAAGAGCCCTTGAGTAAATTAAAATGTTCATACCTGGCTCGTGTGATATCAGATTTCTGTGTTCAAATATGCGAATCGAAGGTAGCAACGCTAGGTATGATATAGAATTAGAAAATCAAGATTTTGAAACTCAGGTCAGGAGATATGAAGAAATTAGCAAATTTGAGGAGGGAGTTGAGAAGAGCCCTTGAGTAAATTAAAATGTTCATACCTGGCTCGTGTGATATCGGATTTCTGTGTTCAAATATTCGAATCGAAGCTAGCAACGCTAGCTATGATATAGAATTCAAAAATCAAGATTTTGAAACTCAGGTCGAGACACATGAATAATATTAGCAAACTTGAGGATGGAGTTGAGAGGAGCCCTTGAGTAAATTAAAATGTTCATACCTGCTTCGTGTGATATCGGATTTCTGTGTTCAAATATGCGAATCGAAGGTAGCAACGCTAGGTATGATATAGAATTAGAAAATCAAGATTTTGAAACTCAGGTCAGGAGATATGAAGAAATTAGCAATCTTGAGGAGGGAGTTGAGAAGAGCCCTTGAGTAAATTAAAATGTTCATACCTGGCTCGTGTGATATCGGATTTCTGTGTTCAAATATGCGAATCGAAGCTAGCAACGCTAGCTATGATATAGAATTAAAAAATCAAGATTTTGAAACTCAGGTCGAGAGACATGAGGAAATTAGCAAAGATGAGGATGGAGTTGAGAAGAGCGCTTGAGTAAATTAAAATGTTCATACTTGGCTCGTCTGATATCCGATTTTGAAGTTCAAATATGCGAATCGAAGCTAGCAACTCGAGCTATGATATAGAATTCAAAAATCAAGATTTTGAAACTCAGGTCAGGAGATATGAAGAAATTAGAATACTTGAGGAGGGAGTTGAGAAGAGCCCTTGAGTAAATTAAAATGTTCATACCTGGCTCGTGTGATATCAGATTTCTGTGTTCAAATATGCGAATCGAAGCTAGCAACGCTAGCTATGATATAGAATTAGAAAATCAAGATTTTGAAACTCAGGTCGAGACACATGAATAATATTAGCAAACTTGAGGATGGAGTTGAGAGGAGCCCTTGAGTAAATTAAAATGTTCATACCTGGCTCGTGTGATATTGGATTTTGAAGTTGAAATATTCGAATCGAAGCTAGCAACGCGAGCTATGATATAGAATTCAAAAATCAAGATTTTGAAACTCAGGTCAGGAGATATGAAGAAATTAGCAAACTTATGGAGGGAGTTGAGAAGAGCCCTTGAGTAAATTAAAATGTTCATACCTGCCTCGTGTGATATCGGATTTCTGTGTTCAAATATGCGAATCGAAGCTAGCAACGCTAGCTATGATATAGAATTCAAAAATCAAGATTTTGAAACTCAGGTCGAGAGACATGACGAAATTAGCAAACTTGAGGAGGGAGTTAAGAAGAGCCCTTGAGTAAATTAAAATGTTCATACCTGGCTCGTGTGATATCAGATTTCTGTGTTCAAATATGCGAATCGAAGGTAGCAACGCTAGGTATGATATAGAATTAGAAAATCAAGATTTTGAAACTCAGGTCAGGAGATATGAAGAAATTAGCAAATTTGAGGAGGGAGTTGAGAAGAGCCCTTGAGTAAATTAAAATGTTCATACCTGGCTCGTGTGATATCGGATTTCTGTGTTCAAATATTCGAATCGAAGCTAGCGACGCTAGCTATGATATAGAAATCAAAAATCAAGATTTTGAAACTCAGGTCGAGACACATGAATAATATTAGCAAACTTGAGGATGGAGTTGAGAGGAGCCCTTGAGTAAATTAAAATGTTCATACCTGGCTCGTGTGATATTGGATTTTGAAGTTGAAATATTCGAATCGAAGCTAGCAACGCGAGCTATGATATAGAATTCAAAAATCAAGATTTTGAAACTCAGGTCAGGAGATATGAAGAAATTAGCAAACTTATGGAGGGAGTTGAGAAGAGCCCTTGAGTAAATTAAAAGGTTCATACCTGGCTCGTGTGATATTGGATTTCTGTGTTAAAATATTCGAATGGAAGCTAGCAACGCGAGCTATGCTATAGAATTCAAAAATCAAGATTTTGAAACTCAGGTCAGGAGATATGAAGAAATTAGCAAACTTGGGGAGGGAGTTGAGAAGAGCCCTTAAGTAAATTAAAATGTTCATACCTGGCACGTGTGATATCGGATTTTTATGTTCAAATATTCGAATCGAATCTAGCAACGCGAGCTATGATATAGAATTCAAAAATCAAGATTTTGAAACTCAGGTCGAGAGACATGACGAAATTAGCAAAGATGAGGAGGGAATTGAGAAGAGCCCTTGAGTAAATTAAAATGTTCATACCTAGCTCGTGTGATATCGGATTTCTGTGTTCAAATATACAAATCGAAGCTAGCAACGCTAGCTATGATATAGAATTCAAAAATCAAGATTTTGAAACTCAGGTCAGGAGATATGAAGAAATTAGCAAACTTAAGGAGGGAGTTGAGAAGAGCCCTTGAGTAAATTAAAATGTTCATACCTGGCTCGTGTGATATCGGATTTCTGTGTTCAAATATGCGAATCGAAGCTAGCAACGCTAGGTATGATATAGAATTCAAAAATCAAGATTTTGAAACTCAGGTCGAGAGACATGACGAAATTAGCAAAGATGAAGATGGAGTTGAGAAGAGCCCTTGAGTAAATTAAAATGTTCATACCTGGCTCGTGTGATATCGGATTTCTGTGTTCAAATATGCGAATCGAAGGTAGCAACGCAAGCTATGATATAGAATTCGAAAATCAATATTTTGAAACTCAGGTCAGGAGATATGAAGAAATTAGCAAACTTGAGGAGGGAGTTGAGAAGAGCCCTTGAGTAAATTAAAATGTTCATACCTGGCTCGTGTGATATCGGATTTCTGTGTTCAAATATGCGAATCGAAGCTAGCAACGCTAGCTATGATATAGAATTCAAAAATCAAGATTTTGAAACTCAGGTCGAGACACATGAATAATATTAGCAAACTTGAGGATGGAGTTGAGAAGAGCCCTTGAGTAAATTAAAAGGTTCATACCTGGCTCGTGTGATATTGGATTTCTGTGTTAAAATATTCGAATGGAAGCTAGCAACGCGAGCTATGCTATAGAATTCAAAAATCAAGATTTTGAAACTCAGGTCAGGAGATATGAAGAAATTAGCAAACTTGGGGAGGGAGTTGAGAAGAGCCCTTGAGTAAATTAAAATGTTCATACCTGGCTCGTGTGATATCGGATTTCTGTGTTCAAATATGCGAATCGAAGCTAGCAACGCTAGCTATGATATAGAATTCAAAAATCAAGATTTTGAAACTCAGGTCGAGAGACATGACGAAATTAGCAAACTTGAGGAGGGAGTTAAGAAGAGCCCTTGAGTAAATTAAAATGTTCATACCTGGCTCGTGTGATATCAGATTTCTGTGTTCAAATATGCGAATCGAAGGTAGCAACGCTAGGTATGATATAGAATTAGAAAATCAAGATTTTGAAACTCAGGTCAGGAGATATGAAGAAATTAGCAAATTTGAGGAGGGAGTTGAGAAGAGCCCTTGAGTAAATTAAAATGTTCATACCTGGCTCGTGTGATATCGGATTTCTGTGTTCAAATATTCGAATCGAAGCTAGCAACGCTAGCTATGATATAGAATTCAAAAATCAAGATTTTGAAACTCAGGTCGAGACACATGAATAATATTAGCAAACTTGAGGATGGAGTTGAGAGGAGCCCTTGAGTAAATTAAAATGTTCATACCTGCTTCGTGTGATATCGGATTTCTGTGTTCAAATATGCGAATCGAAGGTAGCAACGCTAGGTATGATATAGAATTAGAAAATCAAGATTTTGAAACTCAGGTCAGGAGATATGAAGAAATTAGCAATCTTGAGGAGGGAGTTGAGAAGAGCCCTTGAGTAAATTAAAATGTTCATACCTGGCTCGTGTGATATCGGATTTCTGTGTTCAAATATGCGAATCGAAGCTAGCAACGCTAGCTATGATATAGAATTAAAAAATCAAGATTTTGAAACTCAGGTCGAGAGACATGAGGAAATTAGCAAAGATGAGGATGGAGTTGAGAAGAGCGCTTGAGTAAATTAAAATGTTCATACTTGGCTCGTCTGATATCCGATTTTGAAGTTCAAATATGCGAATCGAAGCTAGCAACTCGAGCTATGATATAGAATTCAAAAATCAAGATTTTGAAACTCAGGTCAGGAGATATGAAGAAATTAGAATACTTGAGGAGGGAGTTGAGAAGAGCCCTTGAGTAAATTAAAATGTTCATACCTGGCTCGTGTGATATCAGATTTCTGTGTTCAAATATGCGAATCGAAGCTAGCAACGCTAGCTATGATATAGAATTAGAAAATCAAGATTTTGAAACTCAGGTCGAGACACATGAATAATATTAGCAAACTTGAGGATGGAGTTGAGAGGAGCCCTTGAGTAAATTAAAATGTTCATACCTGGCTCGTGTGATATTGGATTTTGAAGTTGAAATATTCGAATCGAAGCTAGCAACGCGAGCTATGATATAGAATTCAAAAATCAAGATTTTGAAACTCAGGTCAGGAGATATGAAGAAATTAGCAAACTTATGGAGGGAGTTGAGAAGAGCCCTTGAGTAAATTAAAATGTTCATACCTGCCTCGTGTGATATCGGATTTCTGTGTTCAAATATGCGAATCGAAGCTAGCAACGCTAGCTATGATATAGAATTCAAAAATCAAGATTTTGAAACTCAGGTCGAGAGACATGACGAAATTAGCAAACTTGAGGAGGGAGTTAAGAAGAGCCCTTGAGTAAATTAAAATGTTCATACCTGGCTCGTGTGATATCAGATTTCTGTGTTCAAATATGCGAATCGAAGGTAGCAACGCTAGGTATGATATAGAATTAGAAAATCAAGATTTTGAAACTCAGGTCAGGAGATATGAAGAAATTAGCAAATTTGAGGAGGGAGTTGAGAAGAGCCCTTGAGTAAATTAAAATGTTCATACCTGGCTCGTGTGATATCGGATTTCTGTGTTCAAATATTCGAATCGAAGCTAGCGACGCTAGCTATGATATAGAAATCAAAAATCAAGATTTTGAAACTCAGGTCGAGACACATGAATAATATTAGCAAACTTGAGGATGGAGTTGAGAGGAGCCCTTGAGTAAATTAAAATGTTCATACCTGGCTCGTGTGATATTGGATTTTGAAGTTGAAATATTCGAATCGAAGCTAGCAACGCGAGCTATGATATAGAATTCAAAAATCAAGATTTTGAAACTCAGGTCAGGAGATATGAAGAAATTAGCAAACTTATGGAGGGAGTTGAGAAGAGCCCTTGAGTAAATTAAAAGGTTCATACCTGGCTCGTGTGATATTGGATTTCTGTGTTAAAATATTCGAATGGAAGCTAGCAACGCGAGCTATGCTATAGAATTCAAAAATCAAGATTTTGAAACTCAGGTCAGGAGATATGAAGAAATTAGCAAACTTGGGGAGGGAGTTGAGAAGAGCCCTTAAGTAAATTAAAATGTTCATACCTGGCACGTGTGATATCGGATTTTTATGTTCAAATATTCGAATCGAATCTAGCAACGCGAGCTATGATATAGAATTCAAAAATCAAGATTTTGAAACTCAGGTCGAGAGACATGACGAAATTAGCAAAGATGAGGAGGGAATTGAGAAGAGCCCTTGAGTAAATTAAAATGTTCATACCTAGCTCGTGTGATATCGGATTTCTGTGTTCAAATATACAAATCGAAGCTAGCAACGCTAGCTATGATATAGAATTCAAAAATCAAGATTTTGAAACTCAGGTCAGGAGATATGAAGAAATTAGCAAACTTAAGGAGGGAGTTGAGAAGAGCCCTTGAGTAAATTAAAATGTTCATACCTGGCTCGTGTGATATCGGATTTCTGTGTTCAAATATGCGAATCGAAGCTAGCAACGCTAGGTATGATATAGAATTCAAAAATCAAGATTTTGAAACTCAGGTCGAGAGACATGACGAAATTAGCAAAGATGAAGATGGAGTTGAGAAGAGCCCTTGAGTAAATTAAAATGTTCATACCTGGCTCGTGTGATATCGGATTTCTGTGTTCAAATATGCGATTCGAAGGTAGCAACGCAAGCTATGATATAGAGTTCGAAAATCAATATTTTGAAACTCAGGTCAGGAGATATGAAGAAATTAGCAAACTTGAGGAGGGAGTTGAGAAGAGCCCTTGAGTAAATTAAAATGTTCATACCTGGCTCGTGTGATATCGGATTTCTGTGTTCAAATATGCGAATCGAAGCTAGCAACGCTAGGTATCATATAGAATTCAAAAATCAAGATTTTGAAACTCAGGTCGAGAGACATGACGAAATTAGCAAACTTGAGGAGGGAGTTGAGAAGAGCCCTTGAGTAAATTAAAATGTTCATACCTGGCTCGTGTGATATCAGATTTCTGTGTTCAAATATGCGAATCGAAGGTAGCAACGCTAGGTATGATATAGAATTAGAAAATCAAGATTTTGAAACTCAGGTCAGGAGATATGAAGAAAGTAGCAATCTTGAGGAGGGAGTTGAGAAGAGCCCTTGAGTAAATTAAAATGTTCATACCTGGCTCGTGTGATATCGGATTTCTGTGTTCAAATATGCGAATCGAAGCTAGCAACGCTAGCTATGATATAGAATTAGAAAATCAAGATTTTGAAACTCAGGTCGAGACACATGAATAATATTAGCAAACTTGAGGATGGAGTTGAGAGGAGCCCTTGAGTAAATTAAAATGTTCATACCTGGCTCGTGTGATATCGGATTTTGAAGTTCAAATATTCGAATCGAAGCTAGCAACTCGAGCTATGATATAGAATTCAAAAATCAAGATTTTGAAACTCAGGTCAGGAGATATGAAGAAATTAGCAAACTTGAGGAGGGAGTTGAGAAGAGCCCTTGAGTAAATTAAAAGGTTCATACCTGGCTCGTGTGATATTGGATTTCTGTGTTAAAATATTCGAATCGAAGCTAGCAACGCTAGCTATGATATCGGATTCAAAAATCCAGATTTTGAAACTCAGGTCAGGAGATATGAAGAAATTAGCAAACTTGGGGAGGGAGTTGAGAAGAGCCCTTAAGTAAATTAAAATGTTCATACCTGGCACGTGTGATATCGGATTTTTATGTTCAAATATTCGAATCGAATCTAGCAACGCGAGCTATGATATAGAATTCAAAAATCAAGATTTTGAAACTCAGGTCGAGAGACATGACGAAATTAGCAAAGATGAGGAGGGAATTGAGAAGAGCCCTTGAGTAAATTAAAATGTTCATACCTAGCTCGTGTGATATCGGATTTCTGTGTTCAAATATACAAATCGAAGCTAGCAACGCTAGCTATGATATAGAATTCAAAAATCAAGATTTTGAAACTCAAGTCAGGAGATATGAAGAAATTAGCAAACTTGAGGAGGGAGTTGAGAAGAGCCCTTGAGTAAATTAAAATGTTCATACCTGGCTCGTGTGATATCGGATTTCTGTGTTCAAATATGCGAATCGAAGCTAGCAACGCTAGGTATCATATAGAATTCAAAAATCAAGATTTTGAAACTCAGGTCGAGAGACATGACGAAATTAGCAAACTTGAGGAGGGAGTTGAGAAGAGCCCTTGAGTAAATTAAAATGTTCATACCTGGCTCGTGTGATATCAGATTTCTGTGTTCAAATATGCGAATCGAAGGTAGCAACGCTAGGTATGATATAGAATTAGAAAATCAAGATTTTGAAACTCAGGTCAGGAGATATGAAGAAAGTAGCAATCTTGAGGAGGGAGTTGAGAAGAGCCCTTGAGTAAATTAAAATGTTCATACCTGGCTCGTGTGATATCGGATTTCTGTGTTCAAATATGCGAATCGAAGCTAGCAACGCTAGCTATGATATAGAATTAGAAAATCAAGATTTTGAAACTCAGGTCGAGACACATGAATAATATTAGCAAACTTGAGGATGGAGTTGAGAGGAGCCCTTGAGTAAATTAAAATGTTCATACCTGGCTCGTGTGATATCGGATTTTGAAGTTCAAATATTCGAATCGAAGCTAGCAACTCGAGCTATGATATAGAATTCAAAAATCAAGATTTTGAAACTCAGGTCAGGAGATATGAAGAAATTAGCAAACTTGAGGAGGGAGTTGAGAAGAGCCCTTGAGTAAATTAAAAGGTTCATACCTGGCTCGTGTGATATTGGATTTCTGTGTTAAAATATTCGAATCGAAGCTAGCAACGCTAGCTATGATATCGGATTCAAAAATCCAGATTTTGAAACTCAGGTCGAGAGACATGACGAAATTAGCAATCTTGAGGAGGGAGTTGAGAAGAGCCCTTGAGTAAATTAAAATGTTCATACCTGGCTCGTGTGATATCGGATTTCTGTGTTCAAATATGCGAATCGAAGCTAGCAACGCTAGGTATGATATAGAATTAGAAAATCAATATTTTGAAACTCAGGTCAGGAGATATGAAGAAATTAGCAAACTTGAGGAGGGAGTTGAGAAGAGCCCTTGAGTAAATTAAAATGTTCATACCTGGCTCGTGTGATATCGGATTTCTGTGTTCAAATATTCGAATCGAAGCTAGCAACGCTAGCTATGATATAGAATTCAAAAATCAAGATTTTGAAACTCAGGTCGAGACACATGAATAATATTAGCAAACTTGAGGATGGAGTTGAGAGGAGCCCTTGAGTAAATTAAAATGTTCATACCTGCTTCGTGTGATATCGGATTTCTGTGTTCAAATATGCGAATCGAAGGTAGCAACGCTAGGTATGATATAGAATTAGAAAATCAAGATTTTGAAACTCAGGTCAGGAGATATGAAGAAATTAGCAATCTTGAGGAGGGAGTTGAGAAGAGCCCTTGAGTAAATTAAAATGTTCATACCTGGCTCGTGTGATATCGGATTTCTGTGTTCAAATATGCGAATCGAAGCTAGCAACGCTAGCTATGATATAGAATTAAAAAATCAAGATTTTGAAACTCAGGTCGAGAGACATGAGGAAATTAGCAAAGATGAGGATGGAGTTGAGAAGAGCGCTTGAGTAAATTAAAATGTTCATACTTGGCTCGTCTGATATCCGATTTTGAAGTTCAAATATGCGAATCGAAGCTAGCAACTCGAGCTATGATATAGAATTCAAAAATCAAGATTTTGAAACTCAGGTCAGGAGATATGAAGAAATTAGAATACTTGAGGAGGGAGTTGAGAAGAGCCCTTGAGTAAATTAAAATGTTCATACCTGGCTCGTGTGATATCAGATTTCTGTGTTCAAATATGCGAATCGAAGGTAGCAACGCTAGGTATGATATAGAATTCAACATTCAAGATTTTGAAACTCAGGTCAGGAGATATGAAGAAATTAGCAAACTTGAGGAGGGAGTTGAGAAGAGCCCTTGAGTATATTAAAATGTTCATACCTGGCTCGTGTGATATCGGATTTCTGTGTTCAAATATTCGAATCGAAGCTAGCAACGCTAGCTATGATATAGAATTCAAAAATCAAGATTTTGAAACTCAGGTCGAGACACATGAATAATATTAGCAAACTTGAGGATGGAGTTGAGAAGAGCCCTTGAGTAAATTAAAAGGTTCATACCTGGCTCGTGTGATATTGGATTTCTGTGTTAAAATATTCGAATGGAAGCTAGCAACGCGAGCTATGCTATAGAATTCAAAAATCAAGATTTTGAAACTCAGGTCAGGAGATATGAAGAAATTAGCAAACTTGGGGAGGGAGTTGAGAAGAGCCCTTGAGTAAATTAAAATGTTCATACCTGGCTCGTGTGATATCGGATTTCTGTGTTCAAATATGCGAATCGAAGCTAGCAACGCTAGCTATGATATAGAATTCAAAAATCAAGATTTTGAAACTCAGGTCGAGAGACATGACGAAATTAGCAAACTTGAGGAGGGAGTTAAGAAGAGCCCTTGAGTAAATTAAAATGTTCATACCTGGCTCGTGTGATATCAGATTTCTGTGTTCAAATATGCGAATCGAAGGTAGCAACGCTAGGTATGATATAGAATTAGAAAATCAAGATTTTGAAACTCAGGTCAGGAGATATGAAGAAATTAGCAAATTTGATGAGGGAGTTGAGAAGAGCCCTTGAGTAAATTAAAATGTTCATACCTGGCTCGTGTGATATCGGATTTCTGTGTTCAAATATTCGAATCGAAGCTAGCAACGCTAGCTATGATATAGAAATCAAAAATCAAGATTTTGAAACTCAGGTCGAGACACATGAATAATATTAGCAAACTTGAGGATGGAGTTGAGAGGAGCCCTTGAGTAAATTAAAATGTTCATACCTGGCTCGTGTGATATTGGATTTTGAAGTTGAAATATTCGAATCGAAGCTAGCAACGCGAGCTATGATATAGAATTCAAAAATCAAGATTTTGAAACTCAGGTCAGGAGATATGAAGAAATTAGCAAACTTATGGAGGGAGTTGAGAAGAGCCCTTGAGTAAATTAAAAGGTTCATACCTGGCTCGTGTGATATTGGATTTCTGTGTTAAAATATTCGAATGGAAGCTAGCAACGCGAGCTATGCTATAGAATTCAAAAATCAAGATTTTGAAACTCAGGTCAGGAGATATGAAGAAATTAGCAAACTTGGGGAGGGAGTTGAGAAGAGCCCTTAAGTAAATTAAAATGTTCATACCTGGCACGTGTGATATCGGATTTTTATGTTCAAATATTCGAATCGAATCTAGCAACGCGAGCTATGATATAGAATTCAAAAATCAAGATTTTGAAACTCAGGTCGAGAGACATGACGAAATTAGCAAAGATGAGGAGGGAATTGAGAAGAGCCCTTGAGTAAATTAAAATGTTCATACCTAGCTCGTGTGATATCGGATTTCTGTGTTCAAATATACAAATCGAAGCTAGCAACGCTAGCTATGATATAGAATTCAAAAATCAAGATTTTGAAACTCAGGTCAGGAGATATGAAGAAATTAGCAAACTTAAGGAGGGAGTTGAGAAGAGCCCTTGAGTAAATTAAAATGTTCATACCTGGCTCGTGTGATATCGGATTTCTGTGTTCAAATATGCGAATCGAAGCTAGCAACGCTAGGTATGATATAGAATTCAAAAATCAAGATTTTGAAACTCAGGTCGAGAGACATGACGAAATTAGCAAAGATGAAGATGGAGTTGAGAAGAGCCCTTGAGTAAATTAAAATGTTCATACCTGGCTCGTGTGATATCGGATTTCTGTGTTCAAATATGCGATTCGAAGGTAGCAACGCAAGCTATGATATAGAATTCGAAAATCAATATTTTGAAACTCAGGTCAGGAGATATGAAGAAATTAGCAAACTTGAGGAGGGAGTTGAGAAGAGCCCTTGAGTAAATTAAAATGTTCATACCTGGCTCGTGTGATATCGGATTTCTGTGTTCAAATATGCGAATCGAACCTAGCAACGCTAGGTATCATATAGAATTCAAAAATCAAGATTTTGAAACTCAGGTCGAGAGACATGACGAAATTAGCAAACTTGAGGAGGGAGTTGAGAAGAGCCCTTGAGTAAATTAAAATGTTCATACCTGGCTCGTGTGATATCAGATTTCTGTGTTCAAATATGCGAATCGAAGGTAGCAACGCTAGGTATGATATAGAATTAGAAAATCAAGATTTTGAAACTCAGGTCAGGAGATATGAAGAAATTAGCAATCTTGAGGAGGGAGTTGAGAAGAGCCCTTGAGTAAATTAAAATGTTCATACCTGGCTCGTGTGATATCGGATTTCTGTGTTCAAATATGCGAATCGAAGCTAGCAACGCTAGCTATGATATAGAATTAGAAAATCAAGATTTTGAAACTCAGGTCGAGACACATGAATAATATTAGCAAACTTGAGGATGGAGTTGAGAGGAGCCCTTGAGTAAATTAAAATGTTCATACCTGGCTCGTGTGATATCGGATTTTGAAGTTCAAATATTCGCATCGAACCTAGCAACTCGAGCTATGATATAGAATTCAAAAATCAAGATTTTGAAACTCAGGTCAGGAGATATGAAGAAATCAGCAAACTTGAGGAGGGAGTTGAGAAGAGCCCTTGAGTAAATTAAAATGTTCATACCTGGCTCGTGTGATATCGGATTTCTGTGTTCAAATATTCGAATCGAAGCTAGCAACGCTAGCTATGATATAGAATTCAAAAATCAAGATTTTGAAACTCAGGTCGAGACACATGAATAATATTAGCAAACTTGAGGATGGAGTTGAGAGGAGCCCTTGAGTAAATTAAAATGTTCATACCTGGCTCGTGTGATATTGGATTTTGAAGTTGAAATATTCGAATCGAAGCTAGCAACGCGAGCTATGATATAGAATTCAAAAATCAAGATTTTGAAACTCAGGTCAGGAGATATGAAGAAATTAACAAACTTATGGAGGGAGTTGAGAAGAGCCCTTGAGTAAATTAAAAGGTTCATACCTGGCTCGTGTGATATTGGATTTCTGTGTTAAAATATTCGAATGGAAGCTAGCAACGCGAGCTATGCTATAGAATTCAAAAATCAAGATTTTGAAACTCAGGTCAGGAGATATGAAGAAATTAGCAAACCTGGGGAGGGAGTTGAGAAGAGCCCTTAAGTAAATTAAAATGTTCATACCTGGCACGTGTGATATCGGATTTTTATGTTCAAATATTCGAATCGAATCTAGCAACGCGAGCTATGATATAGAATTCAAAAATCAAGATTTTGAAACTCAGGTCGAGAGACATGACGAAATTAGCAAAGATGAGGAGGGAATTGAGAAGAGCCCTTGAGTAAATTAAAATGTTCATACCTAGCTCGTGTGATATCGGATTTCTGTGTTCAAATATACAAATCGAAGCTAGCAACGCTAGCTATGATATAGAATTCAAAAATCAAGATTTTGAAACTCAGGTCAGGAGATATGAAGAAATTAGCAAACTTAAGGAGGGAGTTGAGAAGAGCCCTTGAGTAAATTAAAATGTTCATACCTGGCTCGTGTGATATCGGATTTCTGTGTTCAAATATGCGAATCGAAGCTAGCAACGCTAGGTATGATATAGAATTCAAAAATCAAGATTTTGAAACTCAGGTCGAGAGACATGACGAAATTAGCAAACTTGAGGAGGGAGTTGAGAAGAGCCCTTGAGTAAATTAAAATGTTCATACCTGGCTCGTGTGATATCGGATTTCTGTGTTCAAATATGCGATTCGAAGGTAGCAACGCAAGCTATGATATAGAATTCGAAAATCAATATTTTGAAACTCAGGTCAGGAGATATGAAGAAATTAGCAAACTTGAGGAGGGAGTTGAGAAGAGCCCTTGAGTAAATTAAAATGTTCATACCTGGCTCGTGTGATATCGGATTTCTGTGTTCAAATATGCGAATCGAAGCTAGCAACGCTAGGTATCATATAGAATTCAAAAATCAAGATTTTGAAACTCAGGTCGAGAGATATGACGAAATTAGCAAACTTGAGGAGGGAGTTGAGAAGAGCCCTTGAGTAAATTAAAATGTTCATACCTGGCTCGTGTGATATCAGATTTCTGTGTTCAAATATGCGAATCGAAGGTAGCAACGCTAGGTATGATATAGAATTAGAAAATCAAGATTTTGAAACTCAGGTCAGGAGATATGAAGAAATTAGCAATCTTGAGGAGGGAGTTGAGAAGAGCCCTTGAGTAAATTAAAATGTTCATACCTGGCTCGTGTGATATCGGATTTCTGTGTTCAAATATGCGAATCGAAGCTAGCAACGCTAGCTATGATATACAATTAAAAAATCAAGATTTTGAAACTCAGGTCGAGAGACATGAGGAAATTAGCAAAGATGAGGATGGAGTTGAGAAGAGCGCTTGAGTAAATTAAAATGTTCATACTTGGCTCGTGTGATATCGGATTTTGAAGTTCAAATATGCGAATCGAAGCTAGCAACTCGAGCTATGATATAGAATTCAAAAATCAAGATTTTGAAACTCAGGTCAGGAGATATGAAGAAATTAGCAAACTTGAGGAGGGAGTTGAGAAGAGCCCTTGAGTAAATTAAAATGTTCATACCTGGCTCGTGTGATATCGGATTTCTGTGTTCAAATATGCGAATCGAAGCTAGCAACGTTAGCTATGATATAGAATTCAAAAATCAAGATTTTGAAACTCAGGTCGAGAGACATGACGAAATTAGCAAAGATGAGGATGGAATTGAGAAGAGCGCTTGAGTAAAATAAAATGTTCATACCTGGCTCGTGTGATATCGGATTTCCGTGTTCAAATATTCGAATCGAAGCTAGCAACGCTAGCTATGATATAGGATTCAAAAATCCAGATTTTGAAACTCAGGTCGAGAGACATGACGAAATTAGCAAACTTGAGGAGGGAGTTGAGAAGAGCCCTTGAGTAAATTAAAATGTTCATACCTGGCTCGTGTGATATCAGATTTCTGTGTTCAAATATGCGAATCGAAGGTAGCAACGCTAGGTATGATATAGAATTAGAAAATCAAGATTTTGAAACTCAGGTCAGGAGATATGAAGAAATTAGCAAACTTGATGAGGGAGTTGAGAAGAGCCCTTGAGTAAATTAAAATGTTCATACCTGGCTCGTGTGATATCGGATTTCTGTGTTCAAATATTCGAATCGAAGCTAGCAACGCTAGCTATGATATACAATTAAAAAATCAAGATTTTGTAACTCAGGTCGAGAGACATGAGGAAATTAGCAAAGATGAAGATGGAGTTGAGAAGAGCGCTTGAGTAAATTAAAATGTTCATACCTGGCTCGTGTGATATCGGATTTTGAAGTTCAAATATTCGAATCGAAGCTAGCAACTCGAGCTATGATATAGAATTCAAAAATCAAGATTTTGAAACTCAGGTCAGGAGATATGAAGAAATTAGCAAACTTGAGGAGGGAGTTGAGAAGAGTCCTTGAGTAAATTAAAATGTTCATACCTGGCTCGTGTGATATCGGATTTCTGTGTTCAAATATGCGAATCGAAGCTAGCAACGCTAGGTATCATATAGAATTCAAAAATCAAGATTTTGAAACTCAGGTCGAGAGACATGACGAAATTAGCAAACTTGAGGAGGGAGTTGAGAAGAGCCCTTGAGTAAATTAAAATGTTCATACCTGGCTCGTGTGATATCAGATTTCTGTGTTCAAATATGCGAATCGAAGGTAGCAACGCTAGGTATGATATAGAATTAGAAAATCAAGATTTTGAAACTCAGGTCAGGAGATATGAAGAAATTAGCAATCTTGAGGAGGGAGTTGAGAAGAGCCCTTGAGTAAATTAAAATGTTCATACCTGGCTCGTGTGATATCGGATTTCTGTGTTCAAATATGCGAATCGAAGCTAGCAACGCTCGCTATGATATAGAAATAGAAAATCAAGATTTTGAAACTCAGGTCAGGAGATATGAAGAAATTAGCAAACTTGAGGAGGGAGTTGAGAAGAGCCCTTGAGTAAATTAAAATGTTCATACCTGGCTCGTGTGATATCGGATTTCTGTGTTCAAATATGCGAATCGAAGCTAGCAACGCTAGGTATGATATAGAATTCAAAAATCAAGATTTTGAAACTCAGGTCGAGAGACATGACGAAATTAGCAAACTTGAGGAGGGAGTTGAGAAGAGCCCTTGAGTAAATTAAAATGTTCATACCTGGCTCGTGTGATATCGGATTTCTGTGTTCAAATATGCGATTCGAAGGTAGCAACGCAAGCTATGATATATAATTAGAAAATCAATATTTTGAAACTCAGGTCAGGAGATATGAAGAAATTAGCAAACTTGATGAGGGAGTTGAGAAGAGCCCTTGAGTAAAATAAAATGTTCATACCTGGCTCGTGTGATATCGGATTTCTGTGTTCAAATATGCGAATCGAAGCTAGCAACGCTCGCTATGATATAGAAATAGAAAATCAAGATTTTGAAACTCAGGTCAGGAGATATGAAGAAATTAGCAAACTTGAGGAGGGAGTTGAGAAGAGCCCTTGAGTAAATTAAAATGTTCATACCTGGCTCGTGTGATATCGGATTTCTGTGTTCAAATATGCGAATCGAAGCTAGCAACGCTAGGTATGATATAGAATTCAAAAATCAAGATTTTGAAACTCAGGTCGAGAGACATGACGAAATTAGCAAACATGAGGAGGGAGTTGAGAAGAGCCCTTGAGTAAATTAAAATGTTCATACCTGGCTCGTGTGATATCAGATTTCTGTGTTCAAATATGCGAATCGAAGGTAGCAACGCTAGGTATGATATAGAATTAGAAAATCAAGATTTTGAAACTCAGGTCAGGAGATATGAAGAAATTAGCAATCTTGAGGAGGGAGTTGAGAAGAGCCCTTGAGTAAATTAAAATGTTCATACCTGGCTCGTGTGATATCGGATTTCTGTGTTCAAATATGCGAATCGAAGCTAGCAACGCTAGCTATGATATACAATTAAAAAATCAAGATTTTGAAACTCAGGTCGAGAGACATGAGGAAATTAGCAAAGATGAGGATGGAGTTGAGAAGAGCGCTTGAGTAAATTAAAATGTTCATACTTGGCTCGTCTGATATCGGATTTTGAAGTTCAAATATGCGTATCGAAGCTAGCAACTCGAGCTATGATATAGAATTCAAAAATCAAGATTTTGAAACTCAGGTCAGGAGATATGAAGAAATTAGCAAACTTGAGGAGGGAGTTGAGAAGAGCCCTTGAGTAAATTAAAATGTTCATACCTGGCTCGTGTGATATCGGATTTCTGTGTTCAAATATGCGATTCGAAGGTAGCAACGCAAGCTATGATATATAATTAGAAAATCAATATTTTGAAACTCAGGTCAGGAGATATGAAGAAATTAGCAAACTTGATGAGGGAGTTGAGAAGAGCCCTTGAGTAAATTAAAATGTTCATACCTGGCTCGTGTGATATCGGATTTTGAAGTTCAAATATTCGAATCGAAGCTAGCAACTCGAGCTATGATATAGAATTCAAAAATCAAGATTTTGAAACTCCGGTCAGGAGATATGAAGAAATTAGCAAACTTGAGGAGGGAGTTGAGAAGAGCCCTTGAGTAAATTAAAATGTTCATACCTGGCTCGTGTGATATCGGATTTCTGTGTTCAAATATGCGAATCGAAGCTAGCAACGCTAGGTATCATATAGAATTCAAAAATCAAGATTTTGAAACTCAGGTCGAGAGACATGACGAAATTAGCAAACTTGAGGAGGGAGTTGAGAAGAGCCCTTGAGTAAATTAAAATGTTCATACCTGGCTCGTGTGATATCAGATTTCTGTGTTCAAATATGCGAATCGAAGGTAGCAACGCTAGGTATGATATAGAATTAGAAAATCAAGATTTTGAAACTCAGGTCAGGAGATATGAAGAAATTAGCAATCTTGAGGAGGGAGTTGAGAAGAGCCCTTGAGTAAATTAAAATGTTCATACCTGGCTCGTGTGATATCGGATTTCTGTGTTCAAATATGCGAATCGAAGCTAGCAACGCTCGCTATGATATAGAAATAGAAAATCAAGATTTTGAAACTCAGGTCAGGAGATATGAAGAAATTAGCAAACTTGAGGAGGGAGTTGAGAAGAGCCCTTGAGTAAATTAAAATGTTCATACCTGGCTCGTGTGATATCGGATTTCTGTGTTCAAATATGCGAATCGAAGCTAGCAACGCTAGGTATGATATAGAATTCAAAAATCAAGATTTTGAAACTCAGGTCGAGAGACATGACGAAATTAGCAAACTTGAGGAGGGAGTTGAGAAGAGCCCTTGAGTAAATTAAAATGTTCATACCTGGCTCGTGTGATATCGGATTTCTGTGTTCAAATATGCGATTCGAAGGTAGCAACGCAAGCTATGATATATAATTAGAAAATCAATATTTTGAAACTCAGGTCAGGAGATATGAAGAAATTAGCAAACTTGATGAGGGAGTTGAGAAGAGCCCTTGAGTAAATTAAAATGTTCATACCTGGCTCGTGTGATATCGGATTTCTGTGTTCAAATATGCGAATCGAAGCTAGCAACGCTCGCTATGATATAGAAATAGAAAATCAAGATTTTGAAACTCAGGTCAGGAGATATGAAGAAATTAGCAAACTTGAGGAGGGAGTTGAGAAGAGCCCTTGAGTAAATTAAAATGTTCATACCTGGCTCGTGTGATATCGGATTTCTGTGTTCAAATATGCGAATCAAAGCGAGCAACGCTAGGTATGATATAGAATTCAAAAATCAAGATTTTGAAACTCAGGTCGAGAGACATGACGAAATTAGCAAACATGAGGAGGGAGTTAAGAAGAGCCCTTGAGTAAATTAAAATGTTCATACCTGGCTCGTGTGATATCAGATTTCTGTGTTCAAATATGCGAATCGAAGGTAGCAACGCTAGGTATGATATAGAATTAGAAAATCAAGATTTTGAAACTCAGGTCAGGAGATATGAAGAAATTAGCAATCTTGAGGAGGGAGTTGAGAAGAGCCCTTGAGTAAATTAAAATGTTCATACCTGGCTCGTGTGATATCGGATTTCTGTGTTCAAATATGCGAATCGAAGCTAGCAACGCTAGCTATGATATACAATTAAGAAATCAAGATTTTGAAACTCAGGTCGAGAGACATGAGGAAATTAGCAAAGATGAGGATGGAGTTGAGAAGAGCGCTTGAGTAAATTAAAATGTTCATACTTGGCTCGTCTGATATCGGATTTTGAAGTTCAAATATGCGTATCGAAGCTAGCAACTCGAGCTATGATATAGAATTCAAAAATCAAGATTTTGAAACTCAGGTCAGGAGATATGAAGAAATTAGCAAACTTGAGGAGGGAGTTGAGAAGAGCCCTTGAGTAAATTAAAATGTTCATACCTGGCTCGTGTGATATCGGATTTCTGTGTTCAAATATGCGAATCGAAGCTAGCAACGTTAGCTATGATATAGAATTCAAAAATCAAGATTTTGAAACTCAGGTCGAGAGACATGACGAAATTAGCAAAGATGAGGATGGAATTGAGAAGAGCGCTTGAGTAAAATAAAATGTTCATACCTGGCTCGTGTGATATCGGATTTCCGTGTTCAAATATTCGAATCGAAGCTAGCAACGCTAGCTATGATATCGGATTCAAAAATCCAGATTTTGAAACTCAGGTCGAGAGACATGACGAAATTAGCAAACTTGAGGAGGGAGTTGAGAAGAGCCCTTGAGTAAATTAAAATGTTCATACCTGGCTCGTGTGATATCAGATTTCTGTGTTCAAATATGCGAATCGAAGGTAGCAACGCTAGGTATGATATAGAATTAGAAAATCAAGATTTTGAAACTCAGGTCAGGAGATATGAAGAAATTAGCAAACTTGATGAGGGAGTTGAGAAGAGCCCTTGAGTAAATTAAAATGTTCATACCTGGCTCGTGTGATATCGGATTTCTGTGTTCAAATATTCGAATCGAAGCTAGCAACGCTAGCTATGATATACAATTAAAAAATCAAGATTTTGTAACTCAGGTCGAGAGACATGAGGAAATTAGCAAAGATGAAGATGGAGTTGAGAAGAGCGCTTGAGTAAATTAAAATGTTCATACCTGGCTCGTGTGATATCGGATTTTGAAGTTCAAATATTCGAATCGAAGCTAGCAACTCGAGCTATGATATAGAATTCAAAAATCAAGATTTTGAAACTCAGGTCAGGAGATATGAAGAAATTAGCAAACTTGAGGAGGGAGTTGAGAAGAGCCCTTGAGTAAATTAAAATGTTCATACCTGGCTCGTGTGATATCGGATTTCTGTGTTCAAATATGCGAATCGAAGCTAGCAACGCTAGGTATCATATAGAATTCAAAAATCAAGATTTTGAAACTCAGG
This sequence comes from Azolla caroliniana, assembly GCF_043228905.1. Classification (NCBI taxonomy): domain Eukaryota; kingdom Viridiplantae; phylum Streptophyta; class Polypodiopsida; order Salviniales; family Salviniaceae; genus Azolla; species Azolla caroliniana. The sequence continues at coordinate 10,573 of NW_028230535.1, read as the reverse complement.
TCGAGAGACATGACGAAATTAGCAAACTTGAGGAGGGAGTTGAGAAGAGCCCTTGAGTAAATTAAAATGTTCATACCTGGCTCGTGTGATATCAGATTTCTGTGTTCAAATATGCGAATCGAAGGTAGCAACGCTAGGTATGATATAGAATTAGAAAATCAAGATTTTGAAACTCAGGTCAGGAGATATGAAGAAATTAGCAAACTTGAGGAGGGAGTTGAGAAGAGCCCTTGAGTAAATTAAAATGTTCATACCTGGCTCGTGTGATATCGGATTTCTGTGTTCAAATATGCGAATCGAAGCTAGCAACGCTAGGTATGATATAGAATTCAAAAATCAAGATTTTGAAACTCAGGTCGAGAGACATGACGAAATTAGCAAACTTGAGGAGGGAGTTGAGAAGAGCCCTTGAGTAAATTAAAATGTTCATACCTGGCTCGTGTGATATCGGATTTCTGTGTTCAAATATGCGATTCGAAGGTAGCAACGCAAGCTATGATATACAATTAGAAAATCAATATTTTGAAACTCAGGTCAGGAGATATGAAGAAATTAGCAAACTTGATGAGGGAGTTGAGAAGAGCCCTTGAGTAAATTAAAATGTTCATACCTGGCTCGTGTGATATCGGATTTCTGTGTTCAAATATTCGAATCGAAGCTAGCAACGCTAGCTATGATATACAATTAAAAAATCAAGATTTTGTAACTCAGGTCGAGAGACATGAGGAAATTAGGAAAGATGAGGATGGAGTTGAGAAGAGCGCTTGAGTAAATTAAAATGTTCATACTTGGCTCGTCTGATATCGGATTTCTGTGTTCAAATATGCGAATCGAAGCTAGCAACTCGAGCTATGATATAGAATTCAAAAATCAAGATTTTGAAACTCAGGTCAGGAGATTTGAAGAAATTAGCAAACTTGAGGAGGGAGTTGAGAAGAGCCCTTGAGTAAATTAAAATGTTCATACCTGGCTCGTGTGATATCGGATTTCTGTGTTCAAATATGCGAATCGAAGCTAGCAACGTTAGCTATGATATAGAATTCAAAAATCAAGATTTTGAAACTCAGGTCGAGAGACATGACGAAATTAGCAAAGATGAGGATGGAATTGAGAAGAGCGCTTAAGTAAAATAAAATGTTCATACCTGGCTCGTGTGATATCGGATTTCCGTGTTCAAATATTCGAATCGAAGCTAGCAACGCTAGCTATGATATAGGATTCAAAAATCCAGATTTTGAAACTCAGGTCGAGAGACATGACGAAATTAGCAAACTTGAGGAGGGAGTTGAGAAGAGCCCTTGAGTAAATTAAAATGTTCATACCTGGCTCGTGTGATATCAGATTTCTGTGTTCAAATATGCGAATCGAAGGTAGCAACGCTAGGTATGATATAGAATTAGAAAATCAAGATTTTGAAACTCAGGTCAGGAGATATGAAGAAATTAGCAAACTTGAGGAGGGAGTTGAGAAGAGCCCTTGAGTATATTAAAATGTTCATACCTGGCTCGTGTGATATCGGATTTCTGTGTTCAAATATTCGAATCGAAGCTAGCAACGCTAGCTATGATATACAATTAAAAAATCAAGATTTTGTAACTCAGGTCGAGAGACATGAGGAAATTAGCAAAGATGAAGATGGAGTTGAGAAGAGCCCTTGAGTAAATTAAAATGTTCATACCTGGCTCGTGTGATATCGGATTTCTGTGTTCAAATATGCGAATCGAAGCTAGCAACTCGAGCTATGATATAGAAATAGAAAATCAAGATTTTGAAACTCAGGTCAGGAGATATGAAGAAATTAGCAAACTTGAGGAGGGAGTTGAGAAGAGCCCTTGAGTAAATTAAAATGTTCATACCTGGCTCGTGTGATATCGGATTTCTGTGTTCAAATATGCGAATCGAAGCTAGCAACGCTAGGTATCATATAGAATTCAAAAATCAAGATTTTGAAACTCAGGTCGAGAGACATGACGAAATTAGCAAACTTGAGGAGGGAGTTGAGAAGAGCCCTTGAGTAAATTAAAATGTTCATACCTGGCTCGTGTGATATCGGATTTCTGTGTTCAAATATGCGAATCGAAGCTAGGAACGCTAGGTATGATATAGAATTCAAAAATCAAGATTTTGAAACTCAGGTCGAGAGACATGACGAAATTAGCAAACTTGAGGAGGGAGTTGAGAAGAGCCCTTGAGTAAATTAAAATGTTCATACCTGGCTCGTGTGATATCGGATTTCTGTGTTCAAATATGCGATTCGAAGGTAGCAACGCAAGCTATGATATAGAATTAGAAAATCAATATTTTGAAACTCAGGTCAGGAGATATGAAGAAATTAGCAAACTTGATGAGGGAGTTGAGAAGAGCCCTTGAGTAAATTAAAATGTTCATACCTGGCTCGTGTGATATCGGATTTCTGTGTTCAAATATGCGAATCGAAGCTAGCAACGCTAGGTATGATATAGAATTCAAAAATCAAGATTTTGAAACTCAGGTCGAGAGACATGACGAAATTAGCAAACTTGAGGAGGGAGTTGAGAAGAGCCCTTGAGTAAATTAAAATGTTCATACCTGGCTCGTGTGATATCGGATTTCTGTGTTCAAATATGCGAATCGAAGGTAGCAACGCTAGGTATGATATAGAATTAGAAAATCAAGATTTTGAAACTCAGGTCAGGAGATATGAAGAAATTAGCAAACTTGAGGAGGGAGTTGAGAAGAGCCCTTGAGTATATTAAAATGTTCATACCTGGCTCGTGTGATATCGGATTTCTGTGTTCAAATATTCGAATCGAAGCTAGCAACGCTAGCTATGATATACAATTAAAAAATCAAGATTTTGTAACTCAGGTCGAGAGACATGAGGAAATTAGCAAAGATGAAGATGGAGTTGAGAAGAGCGCTTGAGTAAATTAAAATGTTCATACCTGGCTCGTGTGATATCGGATTTTGAAGTTCAAATATTCGAATCGAAGCTAGCAACTCGAGCTATGATATAGAATTCAAAAATCAAGATTTTGAAACTCAGGTCAGGAGATATGAAGAAATTAGCAAACTTGAGGAGGGAGTTGAGAAGAGCCCTTGAGTAAATTAAAATGTTCATACCTGGCTCGTGTGATATCGGATTTCTGTGTTCAAATATGCGAATCGAAGCTAGCAACGCTAGGTATCATATAGAATTCAAAAATCAAGATTTTGAAACTCAGGTCGAGAGACATGACGAAATTAGCAAACTTGAGGAGGGAGTTGAGAAGAGCCCTTGAGTAAATTAAAATGTTCATACCTGGCTCGTGTGATATCTGATTTCTGTGTTCAAATATGCGAATCGAAGGTAGCAACGCTAGGTATGATATAGAATTAGAAAATCAAGATTTTGAAACTCAGGTCAGGAGATATGAAGAAATTAGCAATCTTGAGGAGGGAGTTGAGAAGAGCCCTTGAGTAAATTAAAATGTTCATACCTGGCTCGTGTGATATCGGATTTCTGTGTTCAAATATGCGAATCGAAGCTAGCAACGCTCGCTATGATATAGAAATAGAAAATCAAGATTTTGACACTCAGGTCAGGAGATATGAAGAAATTAGCAAACTTGAGGAGGGAGTTGAGAAGAGCCCTTGAGTAAATTAAAATGTTCATACCTGGCTCGTGTGATATCGGATTTCTGTGTTCAAATATGCGAATCGAAGCTAGCAACGCTAGGTATGATATAGAATTCAAAAATCAAGATTTTGAAACTCAGGTCGAGAGACATGACGAAATTAGCAAACTTGAGGAGGGAGTTGAGAAGAGCCCTTGAGTAAATTAAAATGTTCATACCTGGCTCGTGTGATATCGGATTTCTGTGTTCAAATATGCGATTCGAAGGTAGCAACGCAAGCTATGATATATAATTAGAAAATCAATATTTTGAAACTCAGGTCAGGAGATATGAAGAAATTAGCAAACTTGATGAGGGAGTTGAGAAGAGCCCTTGAGTAAATTAAAATGTTCATACCTGGCTCGTGTGATATCGGATTTCTGTGTTCAAATATGCGAATCGAAGCTAGCAACGCTCGCTATGATATAGAAATAGAAAATCAAGATTTTGAAACTCAGGTCAGGAGATATGAAGAAATTAGCAAACTTGAGGAGGGAGTTGAGAAGAGCCCTTGAGTAAATTAAAATGTTCATACCTGGCTCGTGTGATATCGGATTTCTGTGTTCAAATATGCGAATCGAAGCTAGCAACGCTAGGTATGATATAGAATTCAAAAATCAAGATTTTGAAACTCAGGTCGAGAGACATGACGAAATTAGCAAACTTGAGGAGGGAGTTGAGAAGAGCCCTTGAGTAAATTAAAATGTTCATACCTGGCTCGTGTGATATCAGATTTCTGTGTTCAAATATGCGAATCGAAGGTAGCAACGCTAGGTATGATATAGAATTAGAAAATCAAGATTTTGAAACTCAGGTCAGGAGATATGAAGAAATTAGCAATCTTGAGGAGGGAGTTGAGAAGAGCCCTTGAGTAAATTAAAATGTTCATACCTGGCTCGTGTGATATCGGATTTCTGTGTTCAAATATGCGAATCGAAGCTAGCAACGCTAGCTATGATATACAATTAAAAAATCAAGATTTTGAAACTCAGGTCGAGAGACATGAGGAAATTAGCAAAGATGAGGATGGAGTTGAGAAGAGCGCTTGAGTAAATTAAAATGTTCATACTTGGCTCGTCTGATATCGGATTTTGAAGTTCAAATATGCGAATCGAAGCTAGCAACTCGAGCTATGATATAGAATTCAAAAATCAAGATTTTGAAACTCAGGTCAGGAGATATGAAGAAATTAGCAAACTTGAGGAGGGAGTTGAGAAGAGCCCTTGAGTAAATTAAAATGTTCATACCTGGCTCGTGTGATATCGGATTTCTGTGTTCAAATATGCGAATCGAAGCTAGCAACGTTAGCTATGATATAGAATTCAAAAATCAAGATTTTGAAACTCAGGTCGAGAGACATGACGAAATTAGCAAAGATGAGGATGGAATTGAGAAGAGCGCTTGAGTAAAATAAAATGTTCATACCTGGCTCGTGTGATATCGGATTTCCGTGTTCAAATATTCGAATCGAAGCTAGCAACGCTAGCTATGATATCGGATTCAAAAATCCAGATTTTGAAACTCAGGTCGAGAGACATGACGAAATTAGCAAACTTGAGGAGGGAGTTGAGAAGAGCCCTTGAGTAAATTAAAATGTTCATACCTGGCTCGTGTGATATCAGATTTCTGTGTTCAAATATGCGAATCGAAGGTAGCAACGCTAGGTATGATATAGAATTAGAAAATCAAGATTTTGAAACTCAGGTCAGGAGATATGAAGAAATTAGCAAACTTGATGAGGGAGTTGAGAAGAGCCCTTGAGTAAATTAAAATGTTCATACCTGGCTCGTGTGATATCGGATTTCTGTGTTCAAATATTCGAATCGAAGCTAGCAACGCTAGCTATGATATACAATTAAAAAATCAAGATTTTGTAACTCAGGTCGAGAGACATGAGGAAATTAGCAAAGATGAAGATGGAGTTGAGAAGAGCGCTTGAGTAAATTAAAATGTTCATACCTGGCTCGTGTGATATCGGATTTTGAAGTTCAAATATTCGAATCGAAGCTAGCAACTCGAGCTATGATATAGAATTCAAAAATCAAGATTTTGAAACTCAGGTCAGGAGATATGAAGAAATTAGCAAACTTGAGGAGGGAGTTGAGAAGAGCCCTTGAGTAAATTAAAATGTTCATACCTGGCTCGTGTGATATCGGATTTCTGTGTTCAAATATGCGAATCGAAGCTAGCAACGCTAGGTATGCTATAGAATTCAAAAATCAAGATTTTGAAACTCAGGTCGAGAGACATGACGAAATTAGCAAACTTGAGGAGGGAGTTGAGAAGAGCCCTTGAGTAAATTAAAATGTTCATACCTGGCTCGTGTGATATCAGATTTCTGTGTTCAAATATGCGAATCGAAGGTAGCAACGCTAGGTATGATATAGAATTAGAAAATCAAGATTTTGAAACTCAGGTCAGGAGATATGAAGAAATTAGCAAACTTGAGGAGGGAGTTGAGAAGAGCCCTTGAGTAAATTAAAATGTTCATACCTGGCTCGTGTGATATCGGATTTCTGTGTTCAAATATGCGAATCGAAGCTAGCAACGCTCGCTATGATATAGAAATAGAAAATCAAGATTTTGAAACTCAGGTCAGGAGATATGAAGAAATTAGCAAACTTGAGGAGGGAGTTGAGAAGAGCCCTTGAGTAAATTAAAATGTTCATACCTGGCTCGTGTGATATCGGATTTCTGTGTTCAAATATGCGAATCGAAGCTAGCAACGCTAGGTATGATATAGAATTCAAAAATCAAGATTTTGAAACTCAGGTCGAGAGACATGACGAAATTAGCAAACTTGAGGAGGGAGTTGAGAAGAGCCCTTGAGTAAATTAAAATGTTCATACCTGGCTCGTGTGATATCGGATTTCTGTGTTCAAATATGCGATTCGAAGGTAGCAACGCAAGCTATGATATATAATTAGAAAATCAATATTTTGAAACTCAGGTCAGGAGATATGAAGAAATTAGCAAACTTGATGAGGGAGTTGAGAAGAGCCCTTGAGTAAATTAAAATGTTCATACCTGGCTCGTGTGATATCGGATTTCTGTGTTCAAAAATGCGAATCGAAGCTAGCAACGCTCGCTATGATATAGAAATAGAAAATCAAGATTTTGAAACTCAGGTCAGGAGATATGAAGAAATTAGCAAACTTGAGGAGGGAGTTGAGAAGAGCCCTTGAGTAAATTAAAATGTTCATACCTGGCTCGTGTGATATCGGATTTCTGTGTTCAAATATGCGAATCGAAGCTAGCAACGCTAGGTATGATATAGAATTCAAAAATCAAGATTTTGAAACTCAGGTCGAGAGACATGACGAAATTAGCAAACTTGAGAAGGGAGTTGAGAAGAGCCCTTGAGTAAATTAAAATGTTCATACCTGGCTCGTGTGATATCGGATTTCTGTGTTCAAATATGCGATTCGAAGGTAGCAACGCAAGCTATGATATAGAATTAGAAAATCAATATTTTGAAACTCAGGTCAGGAGATATGAAGAAATTAGCAAACTTGATGAGGGAGTTGAGAAGAGCCCTTGAGTAAATTAAAATGTTCATACCTAGCTCGTGTGATATCGGATTTCTGTGTTCAAATATGCGAATCGAAGCTAGCAACGCTAGCTATGATATACAATTAAAAAATCAAGATTTTGTAACTCAGGTCGAGAGACATGAGGAAATTAGGAAAGATGAGGATGGAGTTGAGAAGAGCGCTTGAGTAAATTAAAATGTTCATACTTGGCTCGTCTGATATCGGATTTCTGTGTTCAAATATGCGAATCGAAGCTAGCAACGCTAGGTATCATATAGAATTCAAAAATCAAGATTTTGAAACTCAGGTCAGGAGATTTGAAGAAATTAGCAAACTTGAGGAGGGAGTTGAGAAGAGCCCTTGAGTAAATTAAAATGTTCATACCTGGCTCGTGTGATATCAGATTTCTGTGTTCAAATATGCGAATCGAAGGTAGCAACGCTAGCTATGATATAGAAATAGAAAATCAAGATTTTGAAACTCAGGTCAGGAGATATGAAGAAATTAGCAAACTTGAGGAGGGAGTTGAGAAGAGCCCTTGAGTATATTAAAATGTTCATACCTGGCTCGTGTGATATCGGATTTCTGTGTTCAAATATGCGAATCGAAGGTAGCAACGCTAGCTATGATATAGAAATAGAAAATCAAGATTTTGAAACTCAGGTCAGGAGATATGAAGAAATTAGCAAACTTGAGGAGGGAGTTGAGAAGAGCCCTTGAGTATATTAAAATGTTCATACCTGGCTCGTGTGATATCGGATTTCTGTGTTCAAATATTCGAATCGAAGCTAGCAACGCTAGCTATGATATACAATTAAAAAATCAAGATTTTGTAACTCAGGTCGAGAGACATGAGGAAATTAGCAAAGATGAAGATGGAGTTGAGAAGAGCGCTTGAGTAAATTTAAATGTTCATACCTGGCTCGTGTGATATCGGATTTTGAAGTTCAAATATTCGAATCGAAGCTAGTAACTCGAGCTATGATATAGAATTCAAAAATCAAGATTTTGAAACTCAGGTCAGGAGATATGAAGAAATTAGCAAACTTGAGGAGGGAGTTGAGAAGAGCCCTTGAGTAAATTAAAATGTTCATACCTGGCTCGTGTGATATCGGATTTCTGTGTTCAAATATGCGAATCGAAGCTAGCAACGCTAGGTATCATATAGAATTCAAAAATCAAGATTTTGAAACTCAGGTCGAGAGACATGACGAAATTAGCAAACTTGAGGAGGGAGTTGAGAAGAGCCCTTGAGTAAATTAAAATGTTCATACCTGGCTCGTGTGATATCAGATTTCTGTGTTCAAATATGCGAATCGAAGCTAGCAACGCTAGCTATGATATACAATTAAAAAATCAAGATTTTGTAACTCAGGTCGAGAGACATGAGGAAATTAGGAAAGATGAGGATGGAGTTGAGAAGAGCGCTTGAGTAAATTAAAATGTTCATACTTGGCTCGTCTGATATCGGATTTCTGTGTTCAAATATGCGAATCGAAGCTAGCAACTCGAGCTATGATATAGAATTCAAAAATCAAGATTTTGAAACTCAGGTCAGGAGATTTGAAGAAATTAGCAAACTTGAGGAGGGAGTTGAGAAGAGCCCTTGAGTAAATTAAAATGTTCATACCTGGCTCGTGTGATATCGGATTTCTGTGTTCAAATATGCGAATCGAAGCTAGCAACGTTAGCTATGATATAGAATTCAAAAATCAAGATTTTGAAACTCAGGTCGAGAGACATGACGAAATTAGCAAAGATGAGGATGGAATTGAGAAGAGCGCTTGAGTAAAATAAAATGTTCATACCTGGCTCGTGTGATATCGGATTTCCGTGTTCAAATATTCGAATCGAAGCTAGCAACGCTAGCTATGATATAGGATTCAAAAATCCAGATTTTGAAACTCAGGTCGAGAGACATGACGAAATTAGCAAACTTGAGGAGGGAGTTGAGAAGAGCCCTTGAGTAAATTAAAATGTTCATACCTGGCTCGTGTGATATCAGATTTCTGTGTTCAAATATGCGAATCGAAGGTAGCAACGCTAGGTATGATATAGAATTAGAAAATCAAGATTTTGAAACTCAGGTCAGGAGATATGAAGAAATTAGCAAACTTGAGGAGGGAGTTGAGAAGAGCCCTTGAGTATATTAAAATGTTCATACCTGGCTCGTGTGATATCGGATTTCTGTGTTCAAATATTCGAATCGAAGCTAGCAACGCTAGCTATGATATACAATTAAAAAATCAAGATTTTGTAACTCAGGTCGAGAGACATGAGGAAATTAGCAAAGATGAAGATGGAGTTGAGAAGAGCCCTTGAGTAAATTAAAATGTTCATACCTGGCTCGTGTGATATCGGATTTCTGTGTTCAAATATGCGAATCGAAGCTAGCAACTCGAGCTATGATATAGAAATAGAAAATCAAGATTTTGAAACTCAGGTCAGGAGATATGAAGAAATTAGCAAACTTGAGGAGGGAGTTGAGAAGAGCCCTTGAGTAAATTAAAATGTTCATACCTGGCTCGTGTGATATCGGATTTCTGTGTTCAAATATGCGAATCGAAGCTAGCAACGCTAGGTATCATATAGAATTCAAAAATCAAGATTTTGAAACTCAGGTCGAGAGACATGACGAAATTAGCAAACTTGAGGAGGGAGTTGAGAAGAGCCCTTGAGTAAATTAAAATGTTCATACCTGGCTCGTGTGATATCGGATTTCTGTGTTCAAATATGCGAATCGAAGCTAGGAACGCTAGGTATGATATAGAATTCAAAAATCAAGATTTTGAAACTCAGGTCGAGAGACATGACGAAATTAGCAAACTTGAGGAGGGAGTTGAGAAGAGCCCTTGAGTAAATTAAAATGTTCATACCTGGCTCGTGTGATATCGGATTTCTGTGTTCAAATATGCGATTCGAAGGTAGCAACGCAAGCTATGATATAGAATTAGAAAATCAATATTTTGAAACTCAGGTCAGGAGATATGAAGAAATTAGCAAACTTGATGAGGGAGTTGAGAAGAGCCCTTGAGTAAATTAAAATGTTCATACCTGGCTCGTGTGATATCGGATTTCTGTGTTCAAATATGCGAATCGAAGCTAGCAACGCTAGGTATGATATAGAATTCAAAAATCAAGATTTTGAAACTCAGGTCGAGAGACATGACGAAATTAGCAAACTTGAGGAGGGAGTTGAGAAGAGCCCTTGAGTAAATTAAAATGTTCATACCTGGCTCGTGTGATATCGGATTTCTGTGTTCAAATATGCGAATCGAAGGTAGCAACGCTAGGTATGATATAGAATTAGAAAATCAAGATTTTGAAACTCAGGTCAGGAGATATGAAGAAATTAGCAAACTTGAGGAGGGAGTTGAGAAGAGCCCTTGAGTATATTAAAATGTT
>NW_028230534.1:0-91367 GCF_043228905.1 Azolla caroliniana | reverse complement strand
AAGAGAGTCAGAGATAGGGGGAGCCTTGTTTTACACCAATAGTACTAGTGAAACAATTGGATAAGACACCTGGGCATCGAACACATCTGGACACTTGTTCATATAGTGCGTAGATGGCCCAAACCATGTCATCTCGTATCCTTAAGCTTTTAAGCCTATCAAACAAACACTCTGTAGGGACCTTGTCAAAGGCTTTGCGGAAGTCCACAAAACAGCAATATAATTTCTTCTTGTGAGTGTTAGTTTGGTCAATTAAGCATCTAAGTGTGAAGATATGATCAATAGTGGAGAAGGCTTGTCTAAAGCCAGCCTGTTCAGGTGTGCGAAGATTTAGGGTGTCCATATAATGGCTAAACTCTACCTCCATTACTGCACCATATAATTTAGCAAGGGTATGACCTATCATAATGCTCCTACATGTATTTGGGTCCATGGCGTCCCCCCTGCTTTATGTATGGGGGCCATTGTGTTCATAGTCCATTGTGTTGGAAAATCCTCCGCGAGGGCACGATTGAAAATTACAGTTAGCAAGGGAGTTAGGCCTTCTCTCACATATATGATGTGTTCTGCTCGTAATCCTGTGTGGTCCATGGAATTCCTATGTTGTAATTTCTTTATCACCTTCGCGACCCTAGAGGTTGTCAAAAGTGTCCCCACAGTAGGTCGGGGTGTAGAAGGCCTTCGAATGGGTGGTTGGTTTGGGATTTGGTAAAGTCTCTTTGTATATGTGTGCCAGGTTTCAGGATCTTCGATGGGTGTTTCTGGTCTTGGTTCCCGTAATCTCTTCCTTGCAGTGCCGCAATCACTACTCATGAGCATATGGTAGAGTTCCCAATATTGGGATGCCTCCCATTCTACGCCGTGTCATCTTATGCATTTCTTTGCGAGCTTGTACTAAAGTAATACTACCACTTAGTTGCAATATTGTAAGTTGGCTATGTAAGTTCCTACAATCCTCATCCTACCATCTATTTTGTGGCATAGATCCTAATCTACCTTGATTGGACTGTTTCGTATATGGGAAACTGTTAACTATTACAGAGTGAAGGATGTGTATGAGTTTCGTTCTAAGGCTCTCTCAAGGTAGAGAGAGAGAGAGAGAGAGAGAGAGAGAGAGAGAGTTTATTATCGTCTTTGGAGGTCAAATATGACCTATGAGACCAAAATTATTACATTTCACGTGATACGTGTGAAAGTGAGTAGCAACTCTCGATGTTCAAGAACTCTACCAATGAATGTTACAATCAAGAGTGCACATTGTGGTTGTGAGAGAAATTCGTGCAAGGATTGGGCTTGGTCGAAAATGTGTGGAAAGGATTGTTGAATATGATCATAGGCAGAGCCTTGTATCAAAGTTTGATTCGTAAGAAAGCTGACAAAGAGATCTTTCTTGTATTAAAATTTGGGATAACAAAGCAAACATAGTGATATAATAAAACACCTCACATAATAATATGACCTATGAGACCAAAAATATTACATTTCACGTGATACGTGTGAATGTGAGTAGCAACTCTTGATGTTCAAGAACTCTACCAATGAATGTTACAATCAAGAGTGCACATTGTGGTTGTGAGAGAAATTCGTGCAAGGATTGGGCTTGGTCGAAAATGTGTGGAAAGGATGGTCGAATATGATCATAGGCAGAGCATTGTATCAAAGTTTGATTCGTAAGAAAGCTGACAAAGAGAACTTTCTTGTATTAAAATTTGGGATAACAAAGCAAACATTGTGATATAATAAAATTAGTGTCATTGAGATTAAGGTAGTTCTTTGGGGTTGTTACTTTTGGAGTCGAAGAAGATGGTATTGTTTTCCTAATAGTGTATTAAAGTATTCCTTTCTCTTCCTCTTCTTTTCTCTATCTTTTTCTATATCTCTCCATCGCATACTATGGACTATTTACAAATATGACCAGTGATAGGCACTCCACCATGGAAGGTTGTGCTACCAATTCAACTCGGATAGCTAGTGTGCATGGGGAGGCTTTAGGACCATATGGTTGCACCATACATGAGGGCAAAAAGGACCACAATGTCAAATAACCATGCTTTGGCACAGGGTCTCTTGGAAGACTTCTTTGTAGCACAATCATATGAGTCCATGTAAATCCTCATGGTCTCTTAGTCAATAATAAATGAGCGCATATGGATACTCACGGTCTCTTGGTCTTGAGTTCTTTGTAGTTTCCTTTTTGTGTTTTCAAAAAAAACAGAGATGATAATGTAATCTTACAATGATTATGCTTTTATAATCCTCTCTGTCCAATCAATCATGGTTATGCATTAACCATAATTTCTTACATGATTACAACATGGAAGCTCCCTACACCTTAGAGTTTTCTAAAATAAGTATATACTAATGTACTTCAGTTGTAAATATTCTATAGGGTATACCGTATACATTGACGAGAACTGCACGCTCCCTATACGCAACGCTCGGCCACAACCGAGCTTAGAATCATACACAGAAAACGGGAAACGGAAAACTCACGACACAAAGGAGAGGAAAATGTACACAGGGTGTTTAACGTGGAAAACCCAAACTAAGGGAAAAAAACCACGGCAGCCCGCAGGCTGCAAACTATCACTATGTTAGAATGTACAATAGTGAGTTCACGGAGGCAACGACCTCGTGCTCACGATCTTTGCCACAGGCGGCGGTTACAATCAGAGGCAACGACCTCTTTCTCTCTCACTCTCACTCTCTGTACATTGTTACGCACTTTTGGTCTCGCATAGACAAGAATAACAACAACCACAACAACTATAACAAAAGGTTTGCCCTAAGTCATATTTATACTAATATGACTTTTCGGCTATTTACTGATATAGCCTCGATGGACTCCCAGAAACATATTTACGAATATGTCTCTTCATCCGGTGAGCATTCCTCATCAGGTTTGCACCATCCGGCTCTCCGTAGCCGGGTACTCCTCATCCGGTTCTCACCGGGTCTGCACCATTCGGCTCTCCGTAGCCGGGTACTCCTCATCCGGTTCTCATCGGGTCTGCACCATCCGGCTCTCCGAAGCCGGGTGCTCCTCATCTGGTTCTCACCGGGTTTGCACCATCCGGCTCTCCGTAGCCGGGTACTCCTCATCCGGTTCTCACCGGGTCTGCACCATCCGGCTCTCCGAAGCCGGGTGCTCCTCATCCGGTTCTCACCGGGTCTGCACCATCCAGCTCTCCGTAGCCGGGTACTCCTCATCCGGTTCTCGGCCTCGACCGAGTTTGTTCATTGGCATTGTTCTTCTCTCTTCCCATCCGGAGGGACCTGTCTCTCAACAAACTCGCCCTTCACTCCGGCATGGGGTGTCTCACTAGTCTGATCCGCTTCCAGCATGCATCCAGCTTGTCGGGTATCAACACTTTGGTCAGCATATCTGACCCGTTCTCGGCCGTGTGGATCTTCGTCAGCGCGAACTCCTGGTCATCTATTCTTTCCTGGATCCAGTGATACCTTCGCTAGATATGCTTCGTCCGGGAATGGTAGGCCGCATTCTTAGCAAGGTGGATGGCACTTTGACTGTCACAATAGAGTCGGTATTCATCTTGCCGAATACCGAGCTCTCCGATGAAGTCCTTCATCCATAATATTTCCTTGCCGGCTTCCACAACCGCCATGTACTCCGCCTCCGTGGTTGACAATGCAACCGTCTTCTGCAGCCTCGACTGCCACGAAACAGCTCCCCCTGCATATGTCATTACATACCCGGATGTAGACCGGCTGGTATCCACATCAGCCGACATGTCAGAATCGGTGAAACCGTCAAGTTGAGGTTTTCCGGAGCCGAATCGGAGACACATATTTGAAGTGCCCTTCAAATACCGAATCATTTTCTTCGTGATCTCATTGAAACAAAGAAGATAGAGTTAAAGTTTACTCCCTCTCATCAAATGTGGGCTAATTTTCTAACGAAACCTCTTCAACATTCTAAGCACATTATTTGTTGCAAGCAAGTTGGATTAATTGATGTAATCAAGAGTGGAATGAGTATATTTGAGCTTGCATACAGATTTGCTTGCTGGATCGCTAATATCGGATTCGAATGCTCTGTCGTTGTAATTGTATACTCTGTGCGTTATTTGAACAAATTGTATTTCGCAAATGTTGTTTCTTTTATAATTTTGTTGCATAGCACTGCAGCCCATTTCTGTAGTCTTTACATGGTTCCAGCACAACTGACACAACTTAATGGCTCACGACACAGGCTTAAACTGTACACAGCACGTGAATTTTCTTAATTAGTTCTGGTTAGAGTTGAAGTTTTTGTGTGATTGTGTCGATGGATAAAATGTTTCGTGAGGTTCTTCCATGCCCCGTTTTATTATCTTCACATCTGTGACATAGCCAATCATATGGTCATAGTATACTTTACATGGCTCACTAGACCATATGATGTAGCATATGGTCTAGTATACATTATGTGGCTCCCAAGCATATGGTCTAGCAAGGCAACGCATTAGATGGATCACTCCTTGCTTCCATTCACAATTATATGTATTGATAATGGCAAACATGTTTTGACGATCACCTTCAGTATATCCCCAATATCCTTGCCCCAAAAGGTATCGATGGATCTTGTATATCCATGATGCAAAAGTGTTGTGGTATGGAAACTTCTATCCTTGAAGAAAGCTACCCATTTGTTGATTCGTGCAATTCTTTTAGTGTGATAGTGGTTTCTTCTTCTCTTCTTGTTGGCTTCTTCCTTGTTTCACAACACGCGAACAATAGAGCACTAGCTCTTCCACGCACAAGCGACAATGGCATGCTATGATTGCAATAGTCAACTGTAGGAGTGCATGTGAGCCAAATTCTTTCCATGAAAACCACAAAAGACCGAGCAGTGTTGTGTCGCCCATTACACACATCGTGAATTCCATGTAAACCAAGGATAGATTTCAAATGCAAATGAGTCGCCAAGTCATGTAAGCGTTCAAGCAATAGTTGATTGTAGGTTAATTACCTAATTATTAACAAATGGCTTCATGAAAACCACAAAAGACCGAGTGGTGTTGTGTTGCCCATGACACACATTGTGAATTGCATGTAAACCAAGGATAGATTTCAAGTGTGAATGAGCGGCCAAGTCATGTAAGTGTTGGCATGTGTTGAAGACTTATTTCAATGCTTTGAGGCTAGTGTTCATGCTAAGACAACTGGACCAAGGGAATTTGAACATATTACGGTTGTCGAGGATGAATGTGTGACCAAGTATACAAAGGAACCACTCCTTGCAAACTCAAGATTGGGATAATTTTTGCCTTGGTTAGTAACTATTTTTTTTGCATGTTCAAGGCATTGATAGTGAAGAGTTTGGAGGTTGGGAGGTCATTGGTTTGACACAACATCAATGTGACATATTGTTCTACAGAAGTGACATATTATGATTCCGAGAAAGTTGTAATGTGAGATTAAAATTTGAAACTGTGACCATGGGTATGATGTGGAGTATATAACTAACTGAGAGTACGAGGGCAAAGAAAGACTTACCACAAAGCCGATATAGGTAGCTCTAATACGAGAGAGATTTTAGATATAGATGGTCATTAGGTTTCACATGAGTTTCATGT
Organism: Azolla caroliniana; assembly: GCF_043228905.1. Classification (NCBI taxonomy): domain Eukaryota; kingdom Viridiplantae; phylum Streptophyta; class Polypodiopsida; order Salviniales; family Salviniaceae; genus Azolla; species Azolla caroliniana. The sequence continues at coordinate 85,788 of NW_028230534.1, read as the reverse complement.
GAGTGTGGTGTCCCTAAAGAGTCCCAACCAGACCATGGTTCCGAAGTGAGTCAAGACGGACTCAACAAGCCCCAAAACGTATTGGGACAAGCGTCAGGATCGAGGTTGGCATGAACATGAGGAGTTGGGAAACAAGAAGGGAACCACTCCCAATGGTGGTCCCAGTCCCAATACCAAAGAAGGGGTTCGACCCTTGGGTTGGGACTTAGAAAATACCCAGTCCTAGACCTTGCCACAAAAACAACAACGTCGCAGTGACCAACCACAGGGGAGCCTAAAAGCCACCTCTTGGCCTAATGGTCAAGGCAGCCCAAAAAGCCATCTCTTGGCCTAACACTAAGGGACTCCACCAGCCACCCCTTGGTCTATATATGGAGGAGTTTCTCCTCATTTTTGATAATTCCCTTCCAATTAATTTTAGACTCCTCTTCCGAGTCTCTCACTCTGTAATCCTCGTTCCCTTGCAATTAATTACTTTAGTTTGAGTGTTTTTATGAGTGAGCATAGCAATGGAGCAGAACATTAGGGTTAGGGTATGGTTGTGGAATTGACATGTAAAGTGAAGGGAGGTATGCTGGAAAGTAGTGGAATGCTGTAACATATTGAGTTGTGGAATGAATATATTTGAGCTTGCATACAGATTTGGTTGCTGGATCGCTAATATCGGATTCGAACGCTCTGTCGTTGTAATTGTATACTCTATGCGTTATTTGGACAAATCTTATTTCGCAAATGTTGTTTCTTTTATAATTTTGCTGCATAGCACTGCAGCCCATTTCTGTAGTCTTTACATGGTTCCAGCACAAACAAACAAAAAGAAAAAGAAAAAAAGAAACTGACACAAATTAATGGCTCACGACACAGGCTTAAACTGTACACAGCACGTGAATTTTCTTAATTAGTAATGATGGTATGTATAAAATACAGTGGAAAAACCATTGTTCCGATATTCTTAATGATCTCTGGGAAGGGGTAAATCAAGGCTATTATTATTGAAATCACGACGGGTGGGTATATGTGCGATATGGACAGTGCAACTTATTGATCCTGACCATATACATACATACATACATACATACATGTATTATGTACTACTACTACTCAATCCATCATTATCTTCATTCATAACAGCCAACGAAATGGCGGCTCAGCAGTATATAGTGCAAGAAACACAGACAGTATTCATAATAATGGTGATGATGGAAAGGACTAAATCTGACTACAGGCTGAAGCTCACAGAGTGGAAGTGCAGGAGGGCCCCCCTGTGGCCTTCCGATGATTTGGATGTGTCAGGGGCGGCATAGAAGGGGCGGAAAGGCGAGCATCTCTTGCATTCTCTGGCAATGTCCTCTTGCATGCTCTCCGGTGCCGACACCAGAACTCCCACACATTCCCCACGGTGTTGCTCCACCAAGCCCTCGAAGACATCTGCCAATATTTTGGACCATCAAATTTAGAAGAACTACACATTCATTGCTTGACATGCTTCATTCTCAGGGGTAATTCATTCATGCATCAATTCAGTGCCATATATAATCGCAAGTCCACTACAGTATAGCATACATAGCACATTCCTGAGTAGATGGTTTGAAATAGCTATGGCATGATATTTGAATTAACTAGTACTTTATTCAGCCAGAGGATGAGATCATTGAGCTAGAAAATTCTGCACAAATAGTACTATATATTCGTATATAGTGACTGCAGCTTGAATAGAAGGGATTAAAATTTCAGAATTGGGGTAATCTACCTGTACTCATATATTCACAAACTTGTATATGTACTACTACTACTCTTCCCAGGTTAAAGAAGATACCACATATATTCACAAATGCTTATGTTATGAAAACATACTTAACTTTCTTGGCGTAACGAATGCTTATGTTTTTTCTTTAACGTTTTTAACCTTTAAAACTTTTTTGCCGTAATAAAAAGTTTAGGGTTTAGGGTTTAGGGTTAGATGTGGACCCTATGATGCCAACCTACCTTTCCAGTTTGGCCGTGACAAAATGTGGACATCCCCATCCCACTGAGATGCGCCATCTTCGATTCCGTTGTAAGTTGCTCCCAAATCTTCGTTACTTCCGGATGGAGAAGAAGTCGGACTCTGTTTCCTCGGCTGCACCGATGCCGAGCTTATACTCGATTGTCGTCGCAACATATGGAACCATAGCAGAACCACGAGGCCGCCACAAATGAGAATCCCCAAGATCATGCACGCCACCACGACATGCGCGCGATTGTAATTGGTGAAGGTGTGATGGGCATAGGACCTCACAATAAAAGTGTTTGCCAAGCCTGAAAGCACAAAGTATCCTGCAAAGGATGCAATGGTGGTTAATGCTACCCATGAGGTGCTCCCTGTGCTGCCAATGCTCGAGATTCTTCCATCGGATTGTGGGTGTTGTGCCGCCGGATAAGAGGAATCAAATATCAATGGTTGTGATGTAGGGTGTTCACGGTTAAACTTGGATAGGTCCAAGGATTCGCCTATTCTATATGAATTATGAGCCGTGTTGCCACCGGGTAGTGGCACTCTCTCATAATCTTGTATGTTCTTCGAGGTTATGTATACATGTACTCGGATGCGCAGTCCTAATGTCTCATAGCCAGGGAGAATTTGGTTAGGATATAGGGTATTTAGCACACATAACTCCTCTGGCTTTCTTATGCAGTGGTAGAGTGTGATGGAGGTCGGAAGAGTAGTCGATGCCGGTGAGGATCTAACGTCTTTGTATCGATACAAGATATCGCGGATTATAGCGAGGGCAGGGGTGAGGCCTATGCCCCCGGCCACGATGACTAGGGTTTTATACCTGCGAAATATTAATCATATACATTACATTAAGTAATGGAAGCAACTCATTAATGTGAAGGCTAGTTATATCAATGAGGAACGACAGACATGAGCTTTGGGAACGGAATCGAGAACAGGAATTACGACAAATAATTAGAGAGATCCCCATACTTTAGGTAGAAATCGGACTCATCGCCATAAGGACCTTCGACTCTAGCCTTAAACGAGAAAGCCCAGGAACCCCACAATTGATCGTGCAAACTATTCGTCCATTCGCCGAGAGGCTTGATTACGATGGAGAGCTCCTGCGTGTTATCGAGAGGGGACGATGCGCCACTGAAGAAGTGCCACTGTAGTTTGGAGATACCAGGAATCTGGATGCACCATGTGGAGAGTGCATTATAGAGTGGGGTCCCTGACATAAGTAATGATCACATTATTGCCTGTTATTAGTAAAGGTTAGAAGAGCTCACTGACTGAATTTAGTCAGAGAGATTCTGGAATATTAATTAATATGTGGATCCGAACAAGCACACATACATGAAAGAGAATCCATTTATGTTACCTTTGGTGGCATTGGTGTTAAGAGGCAGCAAGAGCTCGACTGTGCCATTCTGGAGGAGCTTGGCCGAGGATACGCGGACAACACTGGACGATTGGATCATGCGAAGGAAGCGATCGATGAAGAAGAGCATGAGAGGGACGATGAAGAAATGATAATTCCAGACCGCGTGATACAGCCAAAAGAGGGAGAAGAGGAGATACAGGTGGTGGACCGAGAAGAATATGTCGTAGAAGCGGCGACGCACGAAGGAGAGGGAAGTGGCCCACATGACTAGACCGAACACCCATGCCACCAGCCCGGCCACTACCGCACAGTTTTCTTGCTTCGTGACCCACCCAAAGATCTAACAACAAGAAGCGAAAAACAAATTATGTCCCTATCAAGATATGATCAAACACACTCAAGTACAATGAATGCATCATGATGGAGAAACCACATGAGCCCTAGCATAGGTTGGCCCTTGGGACATCATAGGTTGGCCCTTGGGACATTACGGTAATATTGGGCGAGACAGTGAGCGCGAAATACTGCATGATTTGAACCTACCAAGTGCGTACGGTTGGTGTTGGCATAGAGAATGATGTAGCCGAGGCTATGGAGGCTGACGAGAACAAGCATGGAGACGGCGAGCCAGATGTGGTAGCGCACGGCGCGCTCGAATGGGATGCCTACGAGCCGAAGAAACGGCGAGCCACGCGACACGGGGATCCAGAGCAACGAGAATGGCACGACGGCCACGCGTCCGAAGTAGAAGGATACGTTATTCAATTTCTGCCATGGCCTGCAATATCAATGGAAAACATGAGTGCTTATTATGTACACTCTTGGGAATTTAACAAACAATGTGAGCTTGGCGATGGTGTTCAAAGCATGAACGTGTGTGTGTGTGTGTGTGTGTGTGTGTGTGTCTGTTGGAGAGAGAGAGAGAGAGAGAGAGAGATATGGTTATGTCATGATCGTAGTAGGACGTACTTGGCGGGGGGCGGGCCGGAGCCGTGGTGGTGCTGGGTGTTGTTGTCGATGCGGGTGAAAGCAATGTTGACGATTCTGCTGAAGTGGTAGATCATCAACAAAGTTATGGCCAGAATTCCGAGAAGCTCCGAGGCCGTGAGGATGCCGAAGGGGCTCTTGTCCACCCACACCGGGTACGTACTCATCTGCCATTGGTTTTTCCAGCCGTTTGCACCCGCGGGCACCACAACACGGAGCTGTGCAGTCTTTGCTTTGATGAATGCGCGGAGCCGGATCACGACGAAGCTCAGAATGGTGACGACGAAGAAAGGCATGGTTTGGTATATGAATGTCGAACCTAATGGATGGATGCCATAGATATATATATCAGTTTTAAGTAGGAGGGAGCTGATCACTTGACAAACCATATATATGCATACACATATATATGCATTATGTGATCACTAATTATATTATATTAGTTACCTTCGCGACCGTCGGTCCGAAAGAAGCGAGAGTGGGATTTGTCGCCAATCCACGACTCCACGTATTTCTTGTCTCCTTCTGGATCGGGCGCGACGAACCACCATAATACCCAAAACACGCACGTGGCCACGATTACCGCTTCCGTGACCGCTTTTGCCACCTTCGCCCGCCGAATTGCCCCCATCAATCTCTCATCATCCTCATCTAGGCCATGGACGACCGCCGCAGCCTCCTTACCTGCATCAATCCTTGCGTTAATGCCTCGGAATATCAAACTCGGTAGCCACAAGGCAAGGAGGCCAAAATTCATCCATAGGAGGCACAAACAACAACAACTGCTGCTACTTCTCCAACATACTCATCGCGGATTAATCGAGAAGTTAAGTGCCGAAAGATGTGCGAAACTCAATCGATTCTATGTAAGGCAATGTTGTTGATCATTAGGGAGAAGAATGAGGAGGGTAATGATGCGCGACCAGACAAGCCTTAAACCACACAGATCCTGTTAAGGACAAAGTGGAGTGTTATATATATATATATACTTGCATGATATGGTTGGGTTGACTCTAGAGAACAGCTACCCACTAGGTAGTAGTACAACACTGGTACCGCATGGGTTGTACTAATGTGTTAAGTCAACTGGTATTTGCGAAGGACCTCTCATGTCCGCATAAAGACAATGCTAAGCACGAAAAATAGATTCAACAAAATATGTCTATAAATTCGTTTGTGTGCCGCGCGCCGGCCGGGTCGACCCTTACACGTTCTTCCCTTTGTGTAAATTACATAATCACAAGAATTGCACCATATTTGTTGGGTATGGAAAACCTCATGGCTACCATGGCTACAAGGGTTATCAATTTTACATTGACCCAAATGTCAAACGATTTTTATTTAGTCAATCACCGATGTGCAATGAAGATAGCCTAATATCTCATACATGAAAAGACACAAGCTATGGTGTGTGGTTTTTAACAAGGTATTGATGTGCAAAATTTCAAGTAGGACCACCATCTTCACCCTACAACCGTTGAAAAGAGTGTTGGTTCAATGTGCATCACACGTTAGACGATTCATCCGTCATGGTCTAGATGGTGTTCATCCCTAATTTTGAATTTTCCATCGTCACACGGAGTGGTCCTCATCTCTTGAGCATCTCAAGAATTCCAAGAGCTGTGAGAATTCCCTTGTGAGGAGTTTGCTCCCCTCATTTCAACATTCCATTAATTTGGTCTTCATGATTTGCCCGAGGTTGCACAACCATTCCCCTTGTTGTTCCTCATCAACAATAGTTTGTTATTCAATGCACAATCCTTTCCGTTGTACACACAATTGAGGCGTTTGGACGTTCTTCACTGTAATAGAGATTATGGGTATATATATTCTAATGGAGAGGTATAAAGAATAATAATACATTGTGTGGTGTAACCATCTTTAAGAAAGGTTATCTTCTTAAGTGTTTACTCATTATTACAATTACCATTAAAGTAGCTTCAAATTATTTATACATATACATACATATGCACAAATATTATTTTAATTTTCTCACCGTTATTTTCAATGCAGCAATTTTTTCAGTAATTCAACACTATCACGTGCTGACATCATCACATGATGGTTCAATGTTCATGTTGCTAGAAACTATATGATGCATGATTTAATTAGAGATATTATAAATTTAGAATGAGATGCAAAAAATCAAAGGAACTATAGGAATCTATTTGTACACCAATGGTTAGTGGTGCTAGAAAGTAACTAAAGTTATTCTTTAACATCAATCTATATGAAATGCATGCACCAACTACATGTAGCCTTGTAGGCCCAATTGCTTCAAACACCACTTATCGTAGAAGCTTCAATTTAATAATGAAAACTTCAAACTCTACACCCAACAAAAGCTAGTTAGCATGTATGTTATAAAAGCAACATCTAGTTTTTAATTAAAAGCTCATTCCATTGTTTACAATAATGTTATTAACATCTATCTTAATACTTAAATGTTCTTATGCCACTTCAACATCTTAATGGTTTTAGATTATTAAACACCCCTAATAATCTTTTCTATTTGTGTTAGCAATGGACACATTGAATAATACTCGCAAAAACAACAATTATAGCCCCAAATGCTAGTATGTCTATCTAGGGCTTCGTATTACATTCATGTTGGTGCATCATATTGATTGCATAAGGACCACATATGGCTCCACATCATAATAACTAAGGCTATTTGAGATAATGGGACTTGGTGGTGTGTGTATGGCTTTGTGTATAGACATGTTTTTGAGCCTACCACTATCTTGATAGTATTGACTTCTAATTGTCAAGAATGTATGTGATCGAAACACACACATACACACAATATAAAGATTCATTTCAAGAGGCCATGCCATAAAAATGATTTTCCCTGCTTCTTTTTTGTTTAAGGTCATGGTTTTGTGATTTAATTAAAGTTATTCATAGTTCTAGTGTCAGATCAAGGCAAATAACATATACTAGTCACATTTTTTAAGTTGGAGATTATAGATCTCAACATTAATATGGCCACATACATTAAAAATATGAATCTTTGTATTGTGTATGCTTGGATCACACATATCATGCTCAACCTTGATAAAAGCTAGGAGTCGATACTGGGTGAAAGCACACTACAGTGTACCAACTTTTGGCCAAAACTGTAGTACTAATTCCATGTGGAGGAAAAACTTTAAAATGTAAAAGTAAATCCAATATTTGGGTTTAAAAAGTTGATCACTTGTTTTGAAATTAAAAGTCACATTCAATGAAAATAGATTTCAAATATGAATAAACATCAATTGTGTTAAAATTCAAGGTAATGTTGTAAGGAGGTCGTAACTATATAAGATCTTGAGTCGTTAGTCAATCATGAAGATAATCAACCTATCTTTCTCTCACTCCGTCTCTCATGGAAAATAATAGGTTTATCTCGAACTGTCAGTTAGTTAGTTAGTTAGTCTCTCTCTCTCTCTCTCTCTCTCTTTACACTTGGTAATTCCTTAGGTTCGTACCTCCTCTCTCTCGCACTCTTTCCTTCCCACTTCTACTCATTTGTTCACTACATTTGTACCCGCTCCCTCCTTCCCTCCCTCCCTCTCTCTCTCTCTCTTCCAACTTGTGCACAGGTTTCTCCACATTCTCTGCTCACCCTGCAAACCCTAAACCCACTCCCTCCTTGTCGTGTCCTCTTTGCAACAACAATACACTTAGGTGTTGTACCGTGTCCTCACTCTGAGGTATTCTCTCTCTCAACCGTTGTACTGTGTCCTCGTTACATCAAGCTTTCCTCTACTAGTCGCGTTCTCTCTCTCAAGCGTTCTCTGAAGTGTGGTCTGCACACCTTATCCTCTTCACATCGGTTTCTGCTTTGCTGGTCGTGTTACCTCTACCTCCAAGTGTTCCCTCTACCCGGTGTGTTTCAAATGCGTCCCCTCTTCAAAGACTTCAACAACAACATTTGGTACTTGTTTTACTATATTTTTGTATGTTTAATTCTATCTGTTTTTGTCATTTTCTATCTGTTTCTTTACATCTGCAACCATAACGATGTTTGGGACATGTTTATCTGTATGTTTGATTCTATTTGTTTTTGTCATTTTCTATCTGTTTTTTTACATCTGCAACCATAAACGATGTTTGGGACATGTTTATTTGTATGTTTGATTCTATCTGTTATTATCGTTTAGGGTTTTGTTGTTGTTGTTTTCCCTTGATCATTTGAGAGCTTTGTACATGCATATGCTTGAATTTGAGAGTTGGTCAACATGTGTATATGTTAAGTATCAGGAGTTAACATTATGTTTCATATCCGATATCTCCTTGAATTGTATATTATTTAATATTGTTTACTATTGTTGTGCATGATTTACTATTATTTACTATTGTTGTGCATGTGAGGCGAAGAAGAGAGATAGGATTCACATGACAAGGAAGCCCACAAAGATGAAAATGGTGACCGAAAATGTCATCACACCATGCAAGGAAAGAAAAAGGACCCCCATCAAAGAAAGTAAGATGACCCCCACCAGAGGGAGGTCTAAGTTTTTAGCAACTCAGGGCCAAAAGGTTCACACAAACATTGGGGTTATTTCCTTTGTGCACGACCAGACACATATGAAGACCTAGACATGTGGATGATGAAAACCTGGGGCTCATCACAACCCGAGACACGGAGAGGTTTCCACCTCACTCGATTGAAGAAGGATTATATCACTAAACATATGAACAAGTTTATAATACGAAACATATCCTAAACAATGAGGTAGGATCTGTCTTTGCACATGCATTTGTGTTGAGCGACAAGCACAACTAGATCCGGACCGGCTGAATAAGCCTGAGCCAGATCGACATCCCGAAGGATGGGCCGGATCGGCGAGCGGGTGAGTTGGGGAGTCAGTTAGCCAGATCAAGCAGTAACCGGAAGCCTAGTAGCAGCCTAGACGACTAGGTAGTTAATGCCTCGTAGTTAGAGTTAGACACTCGTGTGAGCATTGAAGTACACTGTACCTCTGTCAGTCCTCTTAGGACTTGTATAAATAGTGTTGTTGAGAACATTGTATGTACAGAGAATTTTACAGAGTTGTTGATAATAGATTTAAGTTGTTCTGCTCTTTCTCTGTCTCTCCTGCGTACCGTTTGTGTGTTCATCTCTCTCTCTCTCTGTTGCTATCCGGCTAAGCCAATTGTCTAACGCTTCCGCAGTTTTTATTTTTCATGTTATCAGAGCGCGAGGGTTGAGAACCTTTGCTGCCGACATCAGCATCTGAAGACAAACCCTAAGACCCGGTTAGAACAGAAAGAGAAGTGATCGACAATGAAATGGCTAGCTCTCTCCCGGTGGAGAAGCTCGACAGATCCAACTATGCATCTTGGTCATACAAGATGCACCAGTACTTGCTTGGCCATGGTTACTGGAGCTATGTCGATGGAGCTAACGACACAACACCTGATGCGGGACACAAGGACTTCCTAGTGTGGGAACAAGCGGCAAGCAGAATGATGTACTGCTTTGTGTCCAGTGTCGAAAACCAACTGCTGAGCCATGTCTGAGATGCCAAGACGCGAAAATAAGCTTGAGGAAACCTGAAGAAGGTTTTCACGGCGAGCACTATGGATCAGAAGCTGTAACTCCTACATGAGTTGAGCAATGTTCGACAAAAGGACATGTCGGTAGCTGATTACACAGTCCGAATCAAAGAGATCTATGACTCACTTGCGTCTATCAACGTCACTGTAGAGGAAGATGAGATGGTGCAGATCTGTCTTGGGGGCCTAGCGTCTAAGTTCAGAGTGTTCCGAACGGCGGTATGTACAGGGCAGAATACGTCGTCATTTTTCGACTTACAGTCGATGCTCCTTGTAGAGGAGAACCATGCCGGTGCGTCAACAAGTGCACCCACCGACAACCGGATGTTGTACACGGAGGCGGATCGGCCTGGTGGGCGTGGTGGACGAGGCGGGTCGGCAAGAACAGGACCGAAGGCATAGAGAACGTGCCGACAGTAGTTCCGGACCCTCCACAAGCGAGCGGAGTCAAGGCGGCATCAGAGGCCGACAAGCAAAGGCCGACACGGAATGCTGGTACTCTGGTAAAAAGGGCCTCAGAGAAAGTGAGTGCTAGACAGATCTGGATCCGGCATGGCCGGGAGAGAGATCCGGCAATACTCGCACTATGCACAAGGATTGGGAGGATCCAAAACCGGAAAAGCCAATAAAGGGCCAACCTTGGTAATGAAACACGAGGCTAACTCGATGAAGAAGAACATTTCCAAATCGGAGGAAGTGTGGTACGTTGATTCCGGTGCGTCGAATCATATGACAAGCCACAAAGAGTGGTTCTCTTTCTTGGAGAAACCGGAACAATCGGGAGTTGGAGAAACCAGACTACACTCCTCACCCAATTGTGCATGTCTGAGAAGTCCCTTTGAGCCACGTCGGACAGAGGGGGACGCTGATGAATGTATTACACATTCCAACTATCACGAAGAATGTGGTGTTAGTTGGTCAGATCGTTGATCAAGGGATGCAGATGCGGTTTACCCACCTTGGGTGCTTCATTAAGGAAGATGGCCAGATTATTGCGCAAGGGCGTAGAGATGGGAGGATGTTCATCCTTGACACCAATGACGTCGGCACCGCTTTCTTCGCCAAAGGACAGAAGATTGAATCGGATATTGATCTCTGGCACAAGCGGATTGGCCATGTCAATTACCGGTGTTATAGGGTTTAGGGTTAGGGTTAATGATGATAATGATAAAGATAGGAATAGGGTTAACAATCATGGTAGATTGATAATGTATGTGTGATGATGATGGTGAGAGATCATGAAGCACAACACAAGCATTGAGGGGTGGGGGGTGGTACCTAGAATGGCTCCACCCCCCTCCCAAGGGGGTTCAACGTAAGGGGAGAGAGAGAGAGAAATGGTTATTGTTCCATTCATTCATTTAGCATAAGGGGTTAAATAGGTACAAAGGGGTAGATCCACAAGGGTGTAAGCCCCTTGGGCATTCACACCTAGTCACTCACTCACACCTCTTTGTATCCACCACACTCACACTTACATTCACACTCATAATCGTATAAGATTACACATACATATCAACACATTACATCTTTCACCCTCACTTATCACACTTATCCATCACACGTACGTCTCGTACGGTAACACAATATGGCATGCCCGTGGGAGAGTGTCTTGCACGTCGATCCCACATGCCTTGATTATAATTTTTCTTTGATCGGAATTTCCATCGGTCCTCTCAACGATCGACTCCCTCGATCGGAGTGCTTGACTCGAACATCTCCGTCGGTTAGCGACTCTTCTGCGACACGAACATTCTCGTTTTGTTGACTTACGAACTTTGGTAACATCAACGATCGACTCGCTCGATCGGAGCGCTTGACTCAAACATCTACGTCGGTCAACGAATCTTCATTGACACGAACATTCCCGTTTTATCGGTTCACGAACTTCGGTAACATCATTTGGGTCGTCAAAAAAAACGTTGTATGTATGTGTGTTCCTTTTGTTGATTTTGTGAGTTGTGTGTTGATGAGTTTTCAAATTTTCGTAGGTGCCCTTTGATTTTTAAAATTTTTATTATATACCCTCGAGTTTTGAAAATTTCATTCAATACCCCCAGGTTTCTGAAATTTTAGTCTGCTACCCTCAACATTTTAAAATTTATTCGCATGCCCCTCTCTTCTCTTTTTCCCTCTCATTTTTTCTTTAGTGTTTGTCTTCTTACGTTTTCTCCTGCGTGTTGTCTGCATCTTCTTCCTCCTTGGTGTTAACCGTTGCTTCTTCTCCTCTTCCTGTCTTTCTTTTCCTCCTCTCTCTTTCTTCTTCTATCTCTGTTTCTTCCACTTCGTGTCTGTCTGTTCATGCCTTTCTCTTCTTCCATGACATCTTCTTTTTCTTCCTTGCATTTCTCTTCTCTCTTCTTCTTATTTTCTGCATGTCTGCCTCTTTCTTCTCTGCGTTGTCTTTGTTTTTGTTGTCGTGGTTGGTCGTCTGTCCAGCCCGTTTGGCCACTCCGGCCACTGTTCGGCTATTACGGCCGCTTCGGCCGCTCCTCGACCACTCTTTGGCCGCTCGTCCGTCTCCATCTCCTGCCGTGGCCATCTCCGACCACTGATGTCGTCCTTGTCCGGCCGCCTCCATTCGGCCACTACGACTGCTCTTAGGTCACTTTCCGGCCTCTCCTCCGTCTTTGTCGATGTCCGGTCATCGTCCTCCTCTTCCGACCGTGCGTTCGGTCCGTCGTCCCGGTCGTCTTGTCCACTTATCCACAATCGGTGTGGCCACGCCCTTCCGGCCTCTCTGGCCTTTTCCATCATCATCTCGGCCGCTGTCCGGCTGCTTCTGTTGCGGACTCCATCACCGTCTTTGTTTTCCGTCCGTTTGAGTCCGCCTCTGTGTCTCCGGCTTCATTGCTATCTCTGTACGGCCACAATCCGGTGTTGCTGCTATTTTTTTGCCGCCGCTTGTTTTCCGGCCTCCTCCGTTTCCCCGGCCTTGTCCGTCCTCCGGCCGCTCCGGTTGCTCCAGCCACTGTCCGACTATTTCGACCGATTTCCGGCCTTTTTGGCCGCTCTTTCCACTGTCTGGCCCGTCTAGCCATGTCTGTCTGGTCCATCTCAAGATGTCTCTATCACCGACCTTGTCGGCCTATTCGGCCGTCGGTTTTCGGCATCAATGTCGCTGTTGCGGCCATCTACTCGGCCGTCTTTGTCCAGCGTTTCTCTGGCCGGTTGTACGCTGACTCCGTCATCGTTCCGGCCGCCATCGTTTGTTTCGCCGTCGATGCTGCTTCATCCGACCCTTGTCTCGGCCGTCTTCGGCTGCCATCCATCTCTGACCCTATCTTTCCGGTCCTTCGTTCATTCTTCCGTCCATCCGTTCGGCCGTTTGTTCTTTCTTTCCGACCATCAAGTCCTTCTTCTGCAATCTTTGTTTCTTCGCATATTTGTCGCTGTCCGACTGTCGTCATTCATCATGGCCGTAGTCCCCGGTCATCTCCATTGTTGTTCGACATGAACGGGCATGTCTTTCTGGCTGTCCGGTTCTTGTCCCGATCGTCTTCGGTCTGGCCATCGTCATCGTTGTCGTTGTTGATCTCTCTGTCATTCCAGTTGTCATTATGATTGTTTATTTTTTTCGTTATCATGGCCATTTTCAACACATTGTGGTCGCTATTTCTTGCACATTACTGATTTGATTTGCTACACATCATAAATTCGATTTCTTGCACATCATTGTCACCATTATCGCACATTTCTTGTACATTGTCGGTTTGATTTTTTGCTCTCTCTCACATACTTCTACCGCATATCATTTCGTGAGTTCCTCTCGCACATCATACTGTCGTGGATCATTCATCGACTCCATCTCCAAAGGGGGGTCGCCTTAGTGGTCGCCAAAAGGTGTTATAGGATTTAGGGTTAGGGTTAATGATGATAATGATAAAGATAGGTGTAGAAAGTAACGTGCGGAAGCAAGTATGAAGACCGAACAGAAGGAAGGAAACTCAGGTTCAATGGAGAGCTTGAGCTTACGCAGTATACTCGGGAGAGACAGAGAGAGAAAACTCAAAAAACTATATTCAACAATAATACTCAGTCTGTACAAGTCCTAATAGAACTGACCGAAGTACTGACAGTACTTCAATGCTCATCAAGAGCTCCTACACTAACTCCCAAATATATTCCTCACGGAATATCTTTCCTAACGGCCTCCTGGTTTACGCACTCGGCCTAACCGATCGGTCCCAACCGATCCGGTCCTCGGCTTCTTCAGCCGATTTGGCCGATGTTGCTTGTCTCTCAACACTCCCCCTCAAGCTCAACTTGAGGCTCTTCGGGATCTTCACAGCACCGGTTCCTCCTGGCTTCTCGCCTCGCTCGCACTCCTCGACCTGTTCGACTCCGCGCGCTTCGACCCTTTTCAGTCGGCTTGTCTGCTCATGTGGCCCTCATCAGCTCTTCTGTTGTTGCGGTGTTGACGCTTCTTCTGCTGTCTTTTCTTCCGCTTGGGCCTCAGTTGATTCAACGTGTCTGAATCAAACATCTGAACCGACTCGGCTACCTCCAATCGGTTTTCGCTCACGTCCGAGTTGGCTGTCTCCAACTCGTCTTCGGTCTTCTCGCCCTCGATGGCGTTATCTTCCCCATGCATGGTTGGCTTCGGCTCTCTCCTTTGGTTGCTCCCCTTCTGTCTGCTTCCGGACTTTTCCGCGGGTCCGCCCTCGGCTTCTTCAGCCGTACCGAAGTTGAACTCGACAAACGAGTCAACAGCCGAGTCAACCGACTCGGTGTCGCGGCCTCCGTTCCTTTCCTGCTACTTTGCTTGGTCATTCGGGACTGTTCTCCCCCTCAAGTTAGGCACATCGAGGTGATGCAACCCGAGCGCACAGGAGAATTGCCGCAACTTGTCCAGACCAAGAGGCTTTGTGAAGATGTCGGCAGTCTGCCAATCTGTCGGCACGTACTGAAGTTCGACTTCACCAGAAAGGACACGCTCATGGGCGAAATGGTAGTGCACCTCAATGTGGTTGGTCCGTGCGTGGAAAACGGGGTTCTTCGCGAGCTGGATGTTGCTGAGGTTGTCGCAGTAGATCGTCGTTGGATCAGACACCTCCTCTTGTAGGTCCTTAAGTAGCCACTTCAACCATATGGCTTCACATGTCGCGACAGCCACTCCTCGGTACTCCGCTTCGGTGCTCGACAGCGCAACAGTCGGCTGCTTCTTACTGCTCCACGCGATCGCGGCACTCCCGAGGGAGAACGCGTATCGAGACGTGGATCGGCGATCGGCGGCCTTGCCAACCCAATCAGCATCGGTGTAGCCGACTAACTGCGCGGTTGCACCAGTCCGATATAGCAGTCCTCAGTCCTTAGTGCCGCTTACGTACCACAGTACCCGTTGCGCACACTAAAGGTGCTCCTCGGTAGGTCGCGCCATGAACTGACTGATCACTCCAACCGGATAACTGAGGTCGGGTCGGGTGATGGTCAAGTATATGAGGCTTCTGACAATTTGTCGGAACCTCGTCGGGTCGCATACCTTTCCCGTATCGGGACGAAGCTTGACGGTTATGTCCAGAGGAGTCGAGACGGACTTACAGTCGGCCATCCCGAATTTGAAGAGCATACTTAACACGTAATGACGTTGGCTGATCAATATGCCTTCGGGGGTACGGATCACTTCGATCCCGAGGAAGTAATGAAGGTCCCCCAGATCCTTCATGTCGAACGATGCCGCAAGCTGGAGCTTCACGTAGTTGATTTCTCCTAGGTCGGCGCCGGTGATGACCAAGTCATCAACATACAGTAAAATACTAACCGGTCCGAGTCGACCTTTCCGGATGAACAGGGAAGAGTCCGATTTTGACATGACGAAGCCCAACCGACGCAGTCGTTGTGTGATCTTCGCGTTCCAGGCACGCGGGGCTTGCTTCAGTCTGTAAAGGGACTTCTTCAGTCGGCATACTGCCGAGGAGTTCGTTCCAGAGTGAAATCCGGGGGGCTGTACCATGTACACCTGTTCCTCAAGGTCACCTTGCAGGAACGCATTCTTTACATCCATCTGATGTAAGTGCCACCCCTTGGCCGCGGCTACTGCAAGCAAAGCACGGACGGTCGTCATTTTCGCGACCGGCGCAAACGTCTCATCGTAGTCGATGCCGTGTTTTTGCGCGTAGCCTTTTGCCACTAGCCGAGCCTTGTACCGGTTGACTGAGCCATCGGTGTTGTACTTGACCTTGTACACCCACCTACACCCGATCGGCTTCACACCTCTTGGTGCGTCAACCAGGTCCCAGGACTCGTTCTCTGCCAATGCCTGCATCTCTTCTTCCATCGTGGCGCGCCAATTCATGTCCTTCGCCGCTTCTGCGTAGCTCTCCGGCTCACGCACTTCCGCTACATGGGTCATGTATGCATAATGATGCGCCATGTACTCGTTGTATCCGAACCACACAACTGGGTTCTTTTGGCGGGTAGATCGGCGTAATCTCACATTAGCCGATGTCGAGGCCTTCTCGGTCGACGCGGTCTTCATCTTTAAAGACCCGTCACCGGTTCCCTCGAAGTCAGACTCGCGTCGGTCTGACTCGTTCCTATCCGTGCCGGAATCCGACACCTTCTTCTTCCCTTTCGCTTAGCGCGTAAGCCATCTCCTCGGCTTCCTGCGCGGGGAATGCACGGCCGAGTCTCTTCTACTCGCCGGCTCTTCATCGGAATGGTCGTACCGACTCAGTCATCCAATTGGTCCACTTAACCGGAGTGAAATCCGACTCTCTTCGCGGGTCTCGATTTCGGGCTCATCCGGAGGCATCTCGGCCTCGCTGACCTCATCGTCAGAGCCCGGATTGGAGTCGAGGTTTGTAGTCGGGGGTAGGTACCAGGACGCGGACTCGTCAAACACAACGTCGCGACTGACACACGCTTGTTTGGTGCGAGGGTTATAGCACTTATAACCCTTCTGCTCGTCCGAGTAACGGACCAAGATGCATTTCTTGGCCTTTGCGTCCAGCTTCCTCCTTTTCTCCTTCGGTACATGCACATACGCAATGCTACCGAACACCCTCAAGTGTCGCAAGTTCGGCTTCGTTCCGAAATATAGCTCGTGCGCCAACACTTTGTCTCCAATCCGGTTTTGGATGTATACCGCGGTCCTTACCGCCTCGGCCCAGTAGAACTTGGGCAAGCTCTTCTCCTCCAGCATTGCCCGTGTCGCTTCCACAATTGAACGATTCTTTCTCTCGGCCACGCTGTTCTGCTCTAGCGTGTATCTACAACTGAATTCGCGGCGAATTCCCATTTGTTGTAGGTAACCGTTGAATTGACCGGGAAAGTACTCTTTCCCGCTATCCGACCGCAGGCACTTGATCTTTCGTCCCGTTTCGGCTTCCACGAACCCTTTGAGGTCCCGGAAACAGTCGAAGACTTCGCTCTTCCTCTCAATGAGGTAGATCCACGTGTGCCGCGTGTGGTCGTCGATGAAGGAGACGAAATATCGGCTCCCGCCAAGACTAACGTTTTGTGCCGGCCCCCACACATCGGAGTGTATAAGGTCGAGCTTGTTCCGGCTCCAGTTTCACTCGTTGGGGAAAGGAAGTCGGTGTTGCTTCCTGAGCTGGCAGGCTTCACAAATTTGTGCCTTTCGGCCACTAAATTTGGGCAATCCGAACACTACCTGTTTCGATTGCAGATCTTAAAGCCGTTGGTGGTTGACGTGGCCTATCCGCTTGTGCCACAAGTCGATGTCCGACTCGGCTTTTTGTCCCTTTGCGAACAGTGCGGTGCCGCCGTCAGTGGAATCGAGGATGAACATCCTCCCGTCTCTGTGCCCTTGCGCAATCACACGGCCTTCTTCCTCAATGAAGCACCCGAGGTGTGTAAACCGAACCTCCATTCCTTGGTCGACGATCTGTCCGACCGAGACCAAGTTTTTCGTGATTTTCAGGACATGTAGCACGTTCAAGAGTTTCCCTTTCTGCCCGACATGGCTAAGGGGAACTTCTCCGACATTCGCGATCGGATGCGGAGTGTCGTCTCCAGTTGCGACTACTCCAGGTTGTATCGGTTTTTCAAGGTACGAGAACCACTCCTTATGGCTCGTCATGTGGTTTGACGCGCCAGAGTCTACGTACCACACCTCGTCCGATCTCGGGGTGGTCTGTTTCATTGAGTTTGCTTCATGTCTCGTCACGAAGACAGACCCTTCTCCGACTCTCCCAGAGTCTTGGGCGTAGTGTGATCGCTGCCGATTTCCCTTGTCGGTATGTCTGGAGCCGTTCCCGGAACCAGTTCTCTCCGAATCGGCGCGCTTCTTCCAGCACTCACTTTCCTTGTGGCGTTTCTTGCCACAGTACCAGCACTCCGCGATGGACTTCCCTTGCCGGTTCTCATCGCTTTGACTCCCCCTATTTCCGGAGGGTCCGGAGTTGCTGTCGGCATCACTTCGGTGCCTTCTTTCTTGATCTTGTCGGCCGCCTCCATTGCGTGCCGACTCGCCTCGTCCTCCACGTCCACGGGGCCTATCTCCCTCCGTGTACAGCATTCTGCTGTCGGTGTGCGTGCTTGTAGACGTACCCACGTGGTTCTCCTCTACCAGGAGCATCGACTGTAAATCAAAAAAGGATGGCGTATTCTCCCGGGTACACACAACCGTTCGGAACGCTCCGAACATCGACGCCAAACCTCCGAGACAGATCTGGACCATCTCGCTCTCCTCGATGTTCACCTCTATGGAGGCGAGGGAGTCGCAGATATCCTTGATCTTCGAGGTATAGTCCGCCACCGACAAGTCGCGTTGTCGTAGGTTGCTCAACTCCTGTCGGAGCTGAAGCTTCCTAGCTGTGGTGCTCGCGGCGAAAATCTTCTTTAGATTTTCCCACGCACCCTTTGGCGTCTTTGCATCCCGAACATAGCTCAATAGTTGTTCGCCCACACACGACGCGAAGCAGTACAATACCCTGCTCGCCGATTGCTCCCACGACGGGAAGTCTCTGTGTGTCGATTCGAGTGCCGCGTCATTAGCTCCTTCGACATAACTCCAGTAGTCATGCCCAAGCAGGTACTGGTGCATCTTGTAGGACCAAGACGCATAGTTGGTTCTGTCGAGCTTCTCTGTTGGAAGCGAGCTCGCCATGCCTCTATCCATCGTTCTTCTCGTTCCTCTTCGTCAAGCTGTGTCGGCTCCAGAGAGGTTCTCAACCCTCGCGCTCTGATACCATGTAGAAAGTAACGTGCAGAAGCAAGTATGAAGACCGAACAGAAGGAAGGAAACTCAGGTTCAATAGAGAGCTTGAGCTTACGCAGTATACTCGGGAGAGACAGAGAGAGAAAACTTAAAAAACTATATTCAACAATAATACTCAGTTTGTACATAAGACGTGCTCAGTGAGCACTTCTATACAAGCCCTAAAAGGACTGACCGAAGTACTGACAGTACTTCAATGCTCATCAAGAGCTCCTACACTAACTCCCAAATATATTCGTCACGGAATATCTTTCCTAACGGCCTCCCGGTTTACGCACTCGGCCTAACCGATCGGTCCCAACCGATCCGGTTCTCGGCTTCTTCAGCCGATCCGGCCGATGTTGAGCTTGTCTCTCAACAATAGGAATAGGGTTAACAATCATGGTAGATTGATAATGTATTTGTGATGATAATGGTGAGAGATCACGAAGAACAACACAAGCATTGAGGGGTGGGGGGTGGTGCCTAGAATGGCTCCACCCCCCTCCCAAGGGGGTTCAACGTAAGGGGAGAGAGAGAGAGAGAGAGAAATATGTCAAAGAGAGAGAAAGAGAAATGGTTATTGTTCCATTCATTCATTCCCCATAAGGGGTTAAATAGGTATAAAGGAGTAGATCCACAAGGGTGTAAGCCCCTTGGGCATTCACACCTAGTCACTCACTCACACCTCTTTGTATCCACCACACTCACACTTACATTCACACTCATAATCGTATAAGATTACACATACATATCAACACATTACATCTTTCACCCTCACTTATCACACTTATCCATCACACGTACGTCTCGTACGGTAACAACCGGAGGCTTCAAGACTTGCAAACGAAATAAGTTGTTTTCGGTTTGCTAAAGTTTAGTGGCCGGAAGGTTCAAATATTTGAAGCCTGCCAACTCGGGAAGCAACACCGGCTTCCATTCCCCACCGAACGAAACCGTAGTCGTAACAAGCTCGACCTTTTCCATTCGGATGCATGGGGACCGACACAGAACGTTAGTCTTGGCAGGAGTTGATACTTCGTCTCCTTTATTGACGACTACATCCCGCACACATGGATCTAACTCATTGAGCGAAAGAGCGAAGACTTCGAGTGTTTCCAGAACCTGCAAAGCTCGATTGAACGGGAAACGGAGAGGAAGATCAAGTGCTTGCGGTCGGATGGCGGAAAAGAATATTTTTTCGGCCAATTCAACAATTATTTGTAGCAAAAAGGAATTCGGAGAGAGTTCAGTTGTAGATACACACTGGAGCAACACGGCGTGGCCGAAAGGAAGAACTGGTCGATTGTTGATGCGGCAAGGGCAATGTTGGAGGAGAAGAGCATGCCCCATTTCTACTGGGCTGAGGCGGTTCAGATGGTCATCTACATCCAAAACCGGTGTCGCGAAGATGCACGTGCGTGCGTGCTTCTCTTGAGTGGGACCACCGAGGCCACGGATGAAGGAGACAAAAGAGGTGAGGAAGTGGAAATTAAGACGATGATGCGTATGTACGAGTTAGGAAACCAATATCACATTTGAAAAGAACAAATATTTGTATACTCAAGAAGAAGATAGATGTCAAGAAGAATATTATATTATTGATGATGATGATGATAGTGATTTCACATCTTGAGCCCCCCCCTTACACAAGCCTTACTAGAGGCTTTTATAGGTCTCTCCATGCTTGTGACATGCGCAAAACCATGGGCTAAAACCATGGTTATGCGCACACGGTTTTGCTTATGACATGCACAAACCCATGGGCTAAAACCTGTGGTTTTGTGGAAACGGTTTTGTATGTTTGTTTCCTACGAAATATTGAACATGAGAAAGAAATATAGAACATCTAAAGCACTTAGTAGTAGCTTTAGTGCTAAGGTAATTGCCTCTTATCTTAGAGGTGCAAAGTTCAAATACTACTTGCAACCCTCTACATACACTCAATGCCATTGTGACCTAGGTTTTTTTATTTTCATTTTTACAAGTATTCATGAAATGTGTGTGGATCCTCAATTTTTGACTTTTTCTCGCACTAGACATGCCACATCACGACACCGGATCGGTGACAAGGTGTCAAGACATGAGTTGTATTTCGGGCGCAAACCGAATTTGAGACACCTTCGGATATTCGGTAGCATTGCATATGTGCATGTGCCAGATGAGAAGCGGAGGAAGTTGGATGCAAAGTCGGAGAAATGCATCTTGGTTGGTTACTTGCATGAGCAAAAGTGGTATAAGTGTTATAACCCTCAGAGGAAGCAGGTCCGAGTTAGCCGAGATCTTGAGTTTGATGAGACGGCATCATGGTATACCTTACCGGCTCCGACTTCCGACCCCGCCCCGATACCCTTGGATGAGGCTAGTGAGCCTGAACCGGACCCGTTAGAAGATGAAGGGTTCGAGATACTTTGTCATGTTCCCCCCGTGCAAGGAACCGAGGAGACGGTTCACGCGCAAGGAAAAGAGGAAGAGGAAGAGGAAGATGTTGGAACATGAGACCGGCAATGGTGAGTCGGATCGTAGCGGATCCGACTCCGAAAAAGAAGAAGGCAGATCTTTAGCAACGAAGACCGAACCGGCCAAGAAGGGCCTCAAACCGGGTAACGATAAGTTACGCCGGTCTTCCCGCCAGAAGAACCTTGTGAACCGGTACGGGTACAATGAGTACATGGCGCATCACTATGCGTACATGACTAAGGTGGCGGAAGTGCGTGAGCCGGAGAGCTACGCAGAAGCGGCAAAGGACGCAAATTGGCATGCCGCTATGGAGGAAGAAATGCAGGCACTTGATGCCAACGACACATGGGACCTAGTCGACCCTCCCCGACACTGTAAACCGATCGGATGTAAGTGGGTGTACAAGGTAAAGTACAATACCGACGGTTTGGTTAACCGGTACAAGGCCCGGTTAGTGGCAAAGGGATATGCGTAGACCCACGGAATCGACTACGATGAGACCTTCGCTCCGGTAGCGAAGATGACGATGGTTTGTGTGGTGCTGGCGGTTGCTGCGGCAAGGGAGTGGCATCTTCACCAAATGGACGTGAAGAATGCATTTCTTCAAGGCGATCTTGAAAAAGAGGTCCTTATGACCCAACCCCCCGGTTTCCAGTCGGACATGAACAAGTCGGCGGTATGCCGACTGAAGAAGTCACTTTATGGCCTGAAGCAAGCCCCCCGAGCTTGGAATGCGAAGATCACGCACTGTTGCACACAGTGCTTGGCCACAACCGAGGAATAGGATCAACTCATAGAAAACAGGAAATACAAAATGCACGAAGACAATAGAGAGAAGAGTACACAGGGTGTTTTACGTGGAAAACCCTAAATGGGA
Organism: Azolla caroliniana; assembly: GCF_043228905.1. Classification (NCBI taxonomy): domain Eukaryota; kingdom Viridiplantae; phylum Streptophyta; class Polypodiopsida; order Salviniales; family Salviniaceae; genus Azolla; species Azolla caroliniana. Next base: position 63,389 of record NW_028230534.1, on the reverse strand, counting down.
AAAACCACGGGAGTCCTCAAACTCCAACTATCACTATACACAGAGATGTACAATGGTGAAGCTACAAGGCAACAACCTTGAGCTCACTGTCTTCGCCACAGGCGGCGGTAATACACAGAGGCGTCGACCTCTTCCTTTCTCTCTCTCTCTCTCGGCTGCTCTCACTTCGCTCTCTCGGCTGAAAACATAAAATGAGCAACAACATAAAACTGTTTGCCCTAAGTCATATTTATACAACATATGACTTTCGGGCTATTTACAAATATAGCCTAGAGGGCCCTTGGCAAACATATTCACAAATATGTCCCCGCATCCGGATCTCTCTCCGGGTACATTCATCATCCGGCTCCGTAGCCGGGGTCTTCATCACCCGGCTCCGTAGCCGGGGTCTTCATCAACCGGCTCCGGACATCTGACCATCCCATCCGGAGGGACCGTAATCCCAACAAACTCCCCCTTCACTTCGGCATGGGATGTCTTTCCAATCCGATCCTCTTCCGGCATGCTTCCAGTTTGTCGGGTGTGAGCACCTTGGTCAGCATATCCGACCCGTTCTCGTCCGTGTGTATCTTCGTCAGCACGAACTCCTTGTCTTCTATCCTTTCCCGGATCCAGTGGTATCTTCGCTGGATGTGCTTCGTCCGGGAGTGATAGGCCGCATTCTTCGCAAGGTGGATGGCACTCTGACTATCGCAGTAGAGTCGGTACTCCTCCTGCCGGATACCGAGCTCTCCAATGAAGTCCTTCATCCATATTATTTCCTTGCCGGCTTCAACAGCCGCCATGTACTCCGCCTCCGTGGTTGACAACGCAACTGTCTTCTGCAGCGTCGACTGCCACGAAACAGCTCCCCCTGCATACGTCATCACATACCCTGATGTGGACCGGCTGGTATCTGCATCAGCCGACATATCCGAATCGGTAAAGCCGTCGAGTTCGGGCTTACCGGAGCCGAATCGGAGGCACACGTTTGCCGTGCCCTTCAGATATCGGAGTATCCACTTGGCCGCGTTCCAGTGCTCTTTGCCGGGATTGCTCATGTACCAGCTCACCACTCCGACTACATATCCTATGTCCGGTCTTGTACACACCATTGCGTACATCAAGCTTCTGACGGCAGAGGCATATGGTACTTTCATCATGTCCTCCTTCTCAGCCTTTGTCTTGGGGCTTTGCTTGCTGGACAACTTGCAGTTTGCCGGGAGGGTTGACCCGACCGGTCTTGCTTCCGACATGTTGAACCGGTGAAGCACCTTTGTCACGTACTTCTCCTGTGACAGCCACAACTGCTTCTTCTTCCGGTCCCGGATGATGTGCATCCCTAGTATTTGCCTCGCCGGACACAAGTCCTTCATTGAGAAGGTTCGGTGAAGCGCTCTCTTCAGCATCCGTATCTTGACCTGGTCCCGTCCGACGATCAACATGTCGTCCACGTACAGGAGGAGTATTAGAAAGTCTCCTCCTTCGAACTTCTTCACAAACACGCAGTGATCGGACTGCGTTTTGTGGTACCCTTCGTCGGTCATGAAAGAGTCGAACTTCCGGTACCATTGCCGGGGAGCCTGCTTCAATCCGTAAAGGCTCTTCTTCAACCGGCATACCAGGTGCTCCTTCCCTTTCTTCTCGAATCCTTCCGGTTGCTACATGTAGATCTCTTCTTCGAGGTCACCGTGAAGGAATGCCGTCTTCACGTCCATCTGTTCTACCTCGAGGTCCATGCTTGCCGCTATGCTCAGCACCGTCCGGATGGAGGTCATCTTCACTACCGGGGCAAATATCTCGTCGAAGTCGACACCCTTCTTCTGCTGGAACCCCTTCACCACGATCCTGGCTTTGTATCTCGGGGGGTTTCCGGCATCTCCCGGTTTCAGCTTGAACACCCACTTGTTTCGAAGTGCCCGCTTTCCTTTCGGCAACTCCACAAGTTCATATGTGTGGTTCTCATGCAGGGAATCCATCTCCTCCTGCATGGCACTTAACCATCTGCGGCTATGGGTGTCAAGCTTTGCTTCTTCAAAACTCTCCGGCTCCCCCTCGTCGGTTAGCAGCACGTGCTCTGGTTCCGGAAATCTCCGGGGGGCCCTTCTCTCTCTTAGAGGATATCTCCGTTCCAGAGCTTCGGTAACCGGCTCCTCCGTTTCTTCTTCATCCGAATCCATTTCGGGATCGGGGCCGGTTCCGGTATCAGTTTCATCTTCCTCGGCCGGTTCTGTTTCTTCACCGTCTTCGGCCGGTTCTGTTTCTTCACCGTCTTCGGCCGGATCCTCGAGTGCTAACCGGTCCCTTGCCGGTCGGGACTGCTCCTCGTAGAGTTGATCCTCACCGGTCGACTTGGAACTCTTCATCTTCTTCTCCGACTCCCAGTCGGCGAGTGTCTTGTCCTCCATGAAGATGATATCTCGACTCCTGAATATCTTCTTGTCGACTGGGTCCCATACTCGGTAGCCGAACTCGTCGTTGCCGTAACCGAGGAATATGCATGGCCGGGTCTTTGGATCTAACTTTCCTCTCCGGTCCTTAGCCACATGCACGTATGCGAGACACCCAAACACCTTCAGATGCCGGTAGGACACTTCCTTACCGGTCCACACTCTCTGTGGCGTATCTCCATCCAGGGGTACTGAGGGTGATCTATTTATCACATATGTCGCCGTCGACATTGCCTCAGCCCAAAACCCCTTGGGTAATTTCGCATGCGCCAGCATACTCCGGACCCTCTCCATTATGGTCCGGTTCATCCTCTCGGCCAGCCCGTTCAGTTCCGGCGTCTTCGGCACAGTAAACTCGAGCCGGATTCCCTTCGAGCGACAGTACTCCTTGAACTGCCCCCGGTATTCCCCTCCGTTATCCGCTCGTATCGCTTTCAGCTTCTTGCCGGATTCCCTTTCCACTCTCGCGTGGAGTTCTTTGAAGACGCACAACACTTGGTCCTTTGTCTTCAACGGTGCCGTCCATAGCTTCCGGCTGTGGTCATCAATGAATGTCACGAAGTACTGGGCTCCGCCATGTGACTTCGTTTCTACTTGACACACGTCAGTGTGCACCAACTCCAATGGTGCGCTACGTCTCGTCGGTGGCCTTGAGTGGAAGGAGGTTCGGTTCTGTTTACCGGCCAGGCAATCGGTGCACTTCTCCAGGTGCACATGCTTCACTGGAATAAGGTTGTCTTCTAAAAGCCTCTTCATCCCCTTCTCACTCATGTGGCACAGTCTCTTGTGCCACAGCTCACCGGCAGTGTCGGCTGCCACGTTCAACTCCTCCGAACACAACCAGGCATTCATAAGGTACAGTGTGTTGACCTTCCGGGCCCGAGCCACTATCAGGCTCCCTTTGCTGAACTTCATGGCACCGTTCCGGATGCTACCCGTGTAGCCTTCATCGTCTAGCCTCCCGGCCGAAATCAGGTTTAATCGAACCTCCGGAACGTGTCGAACATCCTTCAGCAGCATCTTGCATCCGGTTGATGTCATCAGCCACACGTCTCCTATGCCGGCAATCCGGCATGTACCTTCATTTCCCATCTGGACACAGCCGTGCTCACCGGCTGTGTAGGATGAGAAGTATTTCTTCTCCGGGGTCAGGTGGAACGACGCTCCGGAATCGACCACCCAGGTCATCTCTTCACCGGCAAGGTTCAGCTCCCTCTCTTCGGTAATGAGCATTATCTCTTCTTCACTTGCCGCGAGTGCCGTCGTTCCTTTCCGGTCCTGCCCTCGCCGATCCGGACCTCTCCGGTCCGTGGCTCCCCGGTATGCACCGTTTCGCTCCGGTGACTTCTTCGAATCGGTACTGTCGGTTCCGTTGTCTTTCCGGAAATGCCGACAATTCTTCTGGAAGTGCCCCGGCTTCCCACAGTAGAAGCATGTAGGTCTTCCCCTCGACTGCGACCGTGTCCCCGACTTCTCCCGTCTTTGCGGACTCCGGTTCCGTTGTCTTCCCCGTTCCGATTCGGTAAGCAGCGCCTTCGAGTCGGAGGCCGGTTCTTTATCTCTCCGACGTGCTTCTTCATTTAGAATACTTGTCTTTACCGTTAGTAAAGACAAGTTCTCTTCCTTACAGGAGGTGCTGAGAGTAACTACCAAGTTCTCCCAGCTCTCCGGAAGGGTACACATCAGCATGATGGCTTGCATTGCGTCATCCAACGGGAACTTGATCGCCGCAAGCTGGTTCACGAATCCCATGAACGTGCTGACGTGTTCGACCATGCTCTCGCCGTCCCGGTACTTAAGATTCACTATCTTCCTCATCAGGGAGGTCCGGGTCAGAGCATTCTTCCTCTCATACAGTCCGGACAGCTTCTGCCACATCTCATAGGCGTTCGTATCGTTCGCCACATGTTGCAGAACACTTACATCGACATATTGCCGGATCGTCGCTACGGCTTTCCGGTTCAGGAGCTTCCACTCCGACTCTATTACCCCCTTGGGTATCTCGGCATTGTCGATCGGTTCGTACAGGTCTCGGACGATGAGAAGGTCTTCCATCTTTATCTTCCAGTCGGCGTAGTTCTGTGAGTTCAACACCATCATGCCCGGAGGCCCACTACCGCCGCCTTCCATTTTCTGTGTTAACGTCGCTCTGATACCACTTTGTTGCACACAGTGCTCGGCCACAACCGAGGAATAGGATCAACTCACAGAAAACAGGAAATACAAAATGCACGAAGACAATAGAGAGAAGAGTACACAGGGTGTTTTACGTGGAAAACCCTAAATGGGAAAAACCACGGGAGTCCTCAAACTCCAACTATCACTATACACAGAGATGTACAATGGTGAAGCTACAAGGCAACAACCTTGAGCTCACTGTCTTCGCCACAGGCGGCGGTAATACATAGAGGCGTCGACCTCTTCCTTTCTCTCTCTCTCTCTCGGCTGCTCTCACTTCGCTCTCTCGGCTGAAAACATAAAATGAGCAACAACATAAAACTGTTTGCCCTAAGTCATATTTATACAACATATGACTTTCGGGCTATTTACAAATATAGCCTAGAGGGCCCTTGGCAAACATATTCACAAATATGTCCCCGCATCCGGATCTCTCTCCGGGTACATTCATCATCCGGCTCCGTAGCCGGGGTCTTCATCACCCGGCTCCGTAGCCGGGGTCTTCATCAACCGGCTCCGTAGCCGGGGTCTTCATCAACCGGCTCCGGACATCTGACCATCCCATCCGGAGGGACCGTAATCCCAACACGCACCGGTTGCGTAAGATGGGGTTTGTTGCCTCCAAGTTCGACTCTTCATTGTTCATCCGGCAAGGTCCAAATGGTCTGGTTTGCATCTTGCTGTATGTTGATGATCTAGTCATCACCGGACCCGGAATCGATGAAATCAGCCAAGTCAAGTCCCAACTGTCGAAAGCATTTGAGATGAAGGACCTGGGGGACCTTCACTATTTCCTTGGGATCGAGGTGATTCAAACCCCCGATGGCATATTGCTCTCACAAAGACACTATGTGTTGATTATGTTGTACAAGTTCGGCATGATGGAATGCCGACCGATCTCCACACCCCTGGACCGGAACCAGAAGCTCCGTCCCGACTCCGGACTAGCCTGTGATGAGAAGTGGTTCCGACAAATTGTTGGAAGCCTTATATATTTGACAATCAGCCGAACCAACATCAGTTATCCAGTCGGCGTGACTACCAATATATGCAGAAGCCGACCGTGGAGCACCTTCTGTGCGCGCATCGAATTTTGCGATATGTGAGCGGCACGAAGGACCGGGGACTATTGTACCGGCATGGTATAATCGAAGAGCTAGTCAGCTACACCGATGCCGACGGGGCCGGCAATGCATCGGATCGCCGATCCACCTCCGGCTACATTTTTTCCCTTAGTAGCGCTGCTGTTGCGTGGAGCAGCAAAAAGCAGCCAACAGTGGCCTTTTCGAGCACTGAGGTTGAATACCGAGGTGTTACCATTGCCACCTGTGAAGCCATTTGGCTTCGGCGACTGTTGCAAGACCTACGGATCAAAGTGTCGACCCCGATCCTGATCTACTACGACAACATAAGCAGTATGCAGCTCGCCAAGAACCCCGTATTCCATGCTCACACAACCACTACCACTTCGTGGATGAGCGTGTCCTGAGTGGTGAAGTCAAACTTTGGTATGTTCATACGGATCGGCAAGTTGCCGACATCTTCACCAAACCGCTCGGATCGGACAAGTTGTAGCACTTCACCGAAATGCTTGGTGTTCAACATCTCTACGTGCCACACTTGAGGGGGAGAACGGGCAAAGACACCGGAACAGGCAAAGGCAAAGAATTTGTCGATTGCACCGGTGAGGGAAGAACCAACAAAGGGAGAGACGAGAAGAAGAAAGGAGCTAAATTGACAAAGAAAGTTGACACATCCGAACAAGTCGGAACAAATGGCAGCGGCGGCAGAGTCAAGAAGGACAGAGCCGACCGGAAGAAGAAGGCCAAGACCCGAACATGGTCCGATGTGGTCAAGGGCCTAGAACTGGAAGACGAATCGGGAGCGACCGATTCAAACAAGAGCTGGAATGAATCGGAGATAGCCGATTCGGTTCAACAGACAGATTAAGAAGAATTGGATCAATTCAAGGCCAAGAGGACGACAAGGCCAAGAGGACGTCAACACGAAGGAATCGGCGAATTAGCAAGTGCCAAAGTCACAACAGTGAGGGAGCTGAATTGGGCCTGTTGAGCAGACAAGCCGACCGAGGAGATCGAGGTGTGCAAAATCAGAAGGGTCGCAACAAATGGGACCGGACCAGACGAGGAGCGCGAGCAAGACGGAGTGACGCCAGAAGGAGCTCGGTGGAAGGACCGGTTGCCATGGAGACTAACATTACGATCCGATCTCAACTTGAGCTTGAGGGGGAGTGATGAGCGGCAAGCTCAACCGGATCCGGATCGACTGAATAAGCTTAAGTCGGATCGGCAAGTCGATGAGCTGGGGAGCCGGTTAGCCGGATCAAGCAGTAACTAGAAGCCTAGTAGTAGCCTAGACTACTAGGTAGTTAATGTCTCGTAGTTAGTGTCAGATGCTCATGTGAGCATTGAAGGACATTGTACCTCTGTCAGTCATCTTAGGACTTGTATAAATAGTGTTGTTGAGCACGTTGTATGTATAGAGAATTTACAGGATTGTTGATAATAGATTTAAGTTGTTCTGCTCTTTCTATGTCTCTCCTACATACCTTCTATTTGTTAATCTCTCTCTCTCTCTGTGTTGCTATCCGGCTAAACTAGTTGTCTAATGCTTCCGCACCTTCGTTTTTTCAATTGGGAAGATTTTGCTCATCATCAATCATCACAGTATAGAGGGTCCTCAAGTACCAACACTACCATGAAGTCTGAGTGTACCTCTCATATTGAAATCCCAACTCGGACATCTGTGTTTACTCACAAATTGCAAAACAGAAAGCCACATTGACAGAAAAACATGAAGAGCGATTGTTGCGTTGTATAGCTTTCATGCAAACAAAAATGCAAGCACTGATGCCCGATTGGGAAGAAGTTTCATCTCGTGAGATGGCAACAGAGAAACAATTCACATCTATGTCGAATACATACGAATGGTTTGCATCAACAACACAAAATGGTCACCGAAAATGTCATCACACCATGCAAGGAATGAAAAAGGACCCCCATCAAAGAAAGTAAGATAACCCCCACCAAAGGGAGGTCGAAGTTTTTGGCAACTTAGGGCAAAAAGGTTCACACAAACATCCTTCAAGGTACAAAATTGGGATGGGTTTATTTCCTTCGTGCACGACCTCACACTTATGAAGACCTAGACATGTGGATGATGAAAAACTAGGGCTCATCACAGAGACACGGAGAGGTTCCACCTCACTCAATTGAAGAAGGATTATATCAATAAACTAAAGTCACAATATGAACAAGTTTATGATAGGAAACATATCCTTAACAATGAGGTAGGATCTGTCTTTGCACGTGCATTTGCATGTGAACTCCATGGTGACATTGAAGTTGATTGGGAAGATTTTGCTCATCATCGATCATCACATTATAGAGGGTCCTCAAGTACCAACACTACCATGAAGTCTGACTGTACCTCTCATATTGAAATCCCAACTCGGACATCTGTGTTGACTCACAAATTGCAAAACAGAAAGCCACATTGACAGAAAAACATGAAGAGCGATTGTTGCGTTGTATAGCTTTCATGCAAACAAAAATGCAAGCACTGATGCCCAATTGGGAAGAAGTTTCATCTCGTGAGATGGCAACAGAGAAACAATTCACATCTATGTCGAATACATACGAATGGTTTGCATCAACAACACAAAATGGTCACTGAAAATGTCATCACACCATGCAAGGAATGAAAAAGGACCCCCATCAAAGAAAGTAAGATGACCCCCACCAAAGGGAGGTCGAAGTTTTTGGCAACTTAGGGCAAAAAGGTTCACACAAACATCCTTCGAGGTACAAAATTGGGATGGGTTTATTTCCTTCGTGCACGACCTCACACTTATGAAGACCTAGACATGTGGATGATGAAAACCTAGGGCTCATCACAGAGACACGGAGAGGTTTCCCCCTCACTCAATTGAAGAAGGATTATATCACTAAACTAAAGTCACAATATGAACAAGTTTATGATAGGAAACATATCCTAAACAATGAGGTAGGATCTGTCTTTGCACGTGCATTTGCATGTGAACTCCATGGTGACATTGAAGTTGATTGGGAAGATTTTGCTCATCATCGATCATCACATTATAGAGGGTCCTCAAGTACCAACACTACCATGAAGTCTGAGTGTACCTCTCATATTGAAATCCCAACTCGGACATCTGTGTTGACTCACAAATTGCAAAACAAAAAGCCACATTGACAGAAAAACATGAAGAGCTATTGTTGCGTTGTATAGCTTTCATGCAAACAAGAATGCAAGCACTGCCGGTCGATTTGGAAGAAGTTTCATTTAGTGAGATGGCAGCAGAGAAACAATTCACATCTATGTCAAATACATACAAATGGATTGCATCAACAATCCAAAATTCAGAAAGTGATGTGTTAAAAGAGGAGTTGAAGAAGGAGCTCACAAGTATGGGTACTCATCTGGAAGCACAGAAGAAAGATTTAGAGACATGGCGGTCTTCTCGTAATGAAATTGATGAGCAATTATCAGCCTTAAAGCTGCATTCAGAGAATCTAACATGTTTTTTGAAGGTTCTAAAAGAAAAAGGTTGAGATACTCTATGTCCAAACATAGTTGAGCACACCACTTGCATGGAAAGTACAATTAGAAACATTACTATATCACAATAATGGTTTATATTTCTCCTTTTTGACCTTCTATGGTATAAAATATCATTGGTGCTAATATAGTGTATGTTGTGTCTCGTTACTAAAGGTGTTTATTTTGTGGCCTTGGATTCAAGCTTGAGTCTATGCATGCTATCATTACACCATGCTTGCACACATATCATTTGTTATGTGCTAAGTACCATGTCGAGCAAGAAAATATATGTTTGGACTGTAAAAGTATAGTTGGAGCCGAATGGTACCTAGCTTGGGGTTTGAAAGTACACTCCTATGGTATGTGATTTAGCATTATGCAATTTTTATACTATGATTTTATAATTTTACTTTTGGTTCTATTCTTACAGTTGGATCCAGGATGATCAGTCGATTTAGTGCAGATTATTTAGTACTAAAGGTCTTAAATGTTTAGTTGTATAACTTGTATTAGTACTAACATTGTTTATTGCATTGTACTTTTTTTATCCATTTGACTAAGGCTTTGCATGATCGAACAAATAGGCATGTCGGTCTTGGCTGTTTAGTACTAACATTGTTCATTACCATCCGAAATATGCATGTCCAGGTGGTTCAATACTATTCCTTTAAGATCCTAAGATGTTGATTAAGTACTAACAGTACTTATTCCGTTGTATTCCTTCGTGATCAATTGATTCGGTATTGATTATTTCTTACGGAGGGTCTTAAATGTTTAGTTGTATAACTCGTATTAGTACTAACATTGGTTAATTGCATTGTACTTTTTGAGTCCACTTGACTTAGGCTTTTCATAACCGAACAAATAGGCATGTCGGTCTTGGTTGTTTAGTACTAACATTGTTCATTACCATCAGAAATATGCATGTCAAGGTCGTTCAATACTATTCTTTTAAGATCCTAAGATGTTGATTAAGTACTAACAGTACTTATTCCATTGTATTCTTTCGTGATCAATTGATTCAGTATTGATTATTTAGTGTGGAGGGTCTTAAATGTGTAGTTGTATAACTCGTATTAGTACTAACATTGGTTAATTGCATTGTAGTTTTTGAGTCCACTTGACTTAGGCATTGCATAACCGAACAAATAGGCATGAAGGTCTTGGCTTTTAAGTACTAACATTGTTCATTACTCGATGAAATATGCATCTCCAGGTGTCTTAGTACTAATCCTTCAAGTTCCTAAGATGTTGTTTAAGTACTAACATTACTTAATACATTGCATTCCTCCATAATCAATTCATTCAGTATTGATTATTTGGTAGGGAGGGTCCTAAATGTTTAGTTGTACAACTTGTATTAGTACTAGCATTGCTTATTGCATTGTACTTTTTGTGTCCACTTGAATTAGGCTTTCCATGACCGAACAAATAGACATGAATGTCTTGGCTTTTTAGTACTAACATTGTTCATTACCATATGAAATATGCATGTCCAGGTGGATCAATACTATATTTGTAATTTTGAGCTCATGTTATAATATGTACTCTTATAATATGTATGCGTATAATATGAATGTTGTAGTTTCTAGCAAGAGCACACCAGGGAGGGTAATTGACAAACCAAGCCTTGCGATACTATGTACAAAGTCTGTTGCAAATTCCAAAGTGCACGGTCGTTCCTTAGTGGTACCTATCTTCACATAAACCTTATGGCTAAAAATTAAAAGAAAGTAAGGTTATTATAAAGAGCAAATCATTCCCACAATACAATCAAAATAAGTCATCACATAGAATACTCACTTTTGAAACTCTGTGACCATTTCATCAAGGCTAAACTCCTTGGCAACCACTCTTGATAATACATATATTAATAATCTGTCATCTTTTATTCCTTGCAATGACCGCCAAGGAAGCAACTTCATATCCTCGGCTAGTTCTTCAATTACTAAGTCACTTTTACGTGACTTAGACTTCATCTCCAATTGTGGGTCAAGCTTAGCCTTCTTTGATCTTTGACCCTTTATTTCTTTTCGCTCCCACATACTAAAAATTTGATCTTGGAGGTCCCACACCTCCGTTGTTCTCAACACAAGTTGAAACCACGAGTCATATTTCCTTAGGCCTTTAGACCTAGTGCTTTCGTCAACTGCTATCCCCACTTCAAGCAGACATTGTCATTGCAATCCAGGATGCAACCTAGGACCAAATTTTTGCAATGCATCAAGGTACTCGTGATGGAAGAACTTGAGGCGCTCGATACATGACATCTTTTATTTGTAGTCATAATCATTGTTATGACCCCAAACTAGCAACTTGGCTTCTTCATGTCTAAGGCCATCGTACACTTTACATTTTGCATATTTGAAGAATGGGGTAGGTGGATACTCCTTCACAAGTTGATGTCGAGCTTCAGTAGAGTGGGATGCTCCAATCATGTAGTATGTGTAGTTGTCAGCTGAACTATACTTAAAGTCAACAACAGTTGGGCACTGATCAAGGTCTACCATTACTAGGAATGACACTACAGTGGCATGTGAATTTATCTTCATTTTTCTTTTTAAGTTTTGCACATGCACTAAATGTGGCTCTCTTATTTCTAGAGTCCGTCTTGTTGTTTCAAGATCAATGGGTGGCCTCAGAATAGAGGAGATTGGCAAGTGAAATAGTTGTCGTTTTCTCTTATCCGATTTTGCTCTGAGGTGAGTATTCCCGATGCAATGTGGCCCCCTGGAGGAATAACTTTGAACTCAATATCTTCCTCCTCATCTTCCACGAACTCGAGTACCTCGGGCTCGTCCTCCTCGGGCTGCTGCCTTTTCTTGTACTTCTTATGCTCCGATTTTGATTTATTGGCAAACTTTGGTGGTGTGGTTGCTTGTGCGAACATCAGTTCTCCCTTAATATAAGGGCGCAAAGCAACACTCAAATTATTTTTGGTTTGAACATCTTTTTCAAAGCTTTCAGGTGGCACGACTAATTTATGAAATTTTGTTCATCTATCCTGACTCTGCGCATCCCCACCAAGCTATCAACATCGAACAAGAGGTTCGATGAGTCATTGTTTTCGAATTCGATATTCTTTACATGGCTGTAGGTGAAAGTCTTCCCCACTTGCAACTTGCCCTCACCTTCAAATTTCGCAAAAATAAGGAGCAAATCTCCTTTGTCTTGGGTATAGATTAATGTCCACTCGACATGAGGGTAGATCTTGAAGCGAGGCTCCCCACTACTCTTTTCGCCTAAAGTGAGGGAAGTCCCATCACCTCCCAACTCAATAAACATTTTCTGTGAGTCATTCTTGGGCATGGTGTCGGAAGGTTTTTTTGTTGGGGAAGGAATCTTCAATTTAACAGATGGGACCTTCTATCGTGATTCACTAAAAACAACAAGTAATAACACAATGATATGTCAATAATCTTAAAAATAAACAACGTAAACCTGAAAACTAAGGTAAACTTCCGCAAAAGTAGGCGAAAATCACCCATTTTCAAATGTAATGTTACATAAAAAAACATTGAGAAAAATGCAAAAAAATAGCAAGAAAGTGACCAATTCTAGTATATTGATCATGAAAGTCCCCTCTTTCAACGAGAAGTCGATGCAGTGCATCGAGTTTCCATTGAAAGAAACACTACTTGCTACACTGCATCGAGTTCCCGTGGAAAGCAAAACCCTTTCAATGGGAACTCAATGCACTGCATCAAGTTCTCCTCCCTTTCAATGAGTGCATCACGTTCTCGTTGAAAGTCCCCCTTTTCAACAGAAACTCGATGCAGTGCATCGAGTTCTCCCCCCTTTCAACGAGAACTCCATGCACTCCATCGTTGAAATTATGAGAACTCGATTGAAAGCATCGTATTCAAGACACAAAAAATTAACAAACACAAAAAGGAATATTTTGGGAATCTTTGAAGAATCTAAAAATATAGTTCCGAAAACATACCTAGCAATCTTCTTTCCCTTGTTCATGTTGATGATATTGGTGTCGACTTGACCAGGGAGGCGAAAACTGGATATCTTGGTTGCTCTTTGCTCTTGTGCTAAGACAATTGGACCAAGGGAATTTAAAAATATTACAGTAGTCGAGGATGAATATGTGAGCAGGTGTGTTACCGATTAGGAACACTGTCTACGCTCAGTCCTTCGGCGTAGACCTCAAGGTGACCGTTTTACAAGGAATAGAACCATCGTACCGTAAATCGTAATGGGATACTCCCTTGTATCCTAGTAACGTATAAGGGGGGACAGCTACAACCGAACTCCTTAGAAAGTGCACTAGTATCCGCACTTACACCAACACCCTTACGATTAACCGTATGCAACAAAGAAACAAAGAACACAACAGAGAAAACTACAGATATGCATAGAGATAAGAGAAGATAGTATTCTATTATAAAAACGCTCTATATTCCCAAAATTACACGCACCTCTTATAGAGGACATGGCATGTCGGACCCATCCCTTTATTCTTTCTCCAAAATATTCCGGATGTTTGGTTCCTCTCCTAGGTACTGATCCGTGGACGGCGTAGTGCCCGTAGGCGCGTGGTTGCGTGGTTGCATGTCTTGTACTTGCTCGGTGGGGTTTTCCATGGCGTCAACGTCTCCCAACGTGGGCGGACCCGGCTCTGCTGCCTCATTCCGTTCTACTGTGGCTGGCTCTTCTGTCTGCGGGCTCTTGGTAGTCTGAGGCTCTGTCCTCTCTGTAACTTCCTCAGTGTTGAAGGCCGTAATTGTCCTCTCCGGTGAATTGGGCTAAGGTTCCTCCTATTCGGCAGTATCATTTTCCGGTATCGTGATGGGCTTCGCTCTTTGCCGCGTGCTGCCTTCCGTAGTTGTCATCTCCGAAGAATTGGGTTGAGGTTCCTCCTGTTCGGCAGTATCACTTTCTGGTATCACAATGGGCTCTGCTCTTGGCAGCGTGCTACCTGCTTCCATGATTTGGTGAAACATATCCTCTTGACTTTCGCCGAAATCGTCCAGTAGTTGCGCGAGTTCCTCGGAGTGCTGGTCCGCTAGTGTGCGATAATCCTGTGCTAGATCCTCGCGTACTACTACAATGCCTTCCTCATTGAGTTTGTAGAAACCTCAGCCTTCTGTCCTACGGTTCTCCCAGTCCACCCAGTAGGTATGCAACTCCGCCGCTTGTGATGCCCATGCCATCCAACCTTTGTCTAGCACTACTTGTAATTGCGTCGTAAACCTCTCCCGATTTGTTTGAAGAAGTATGCGCACATTGTCGGTTATTACTTGGCAGCGGTTCTGTGCTTCTTCCAGGGTTTTTTTGAGGTTTCCAATTTCTTGCTTATTAACCGCAGCCGATTCCTCATAATGCTTCTTCATTCCTGCCCATATTTGAGATTCTTTCGAGTGTAATTCCTCCAACCGGCCCATTTCATAGTTCAGGCGGACTTCGACCTAATGCCTCACCTCATTTTCTCGTACGAGCTACTCGTCATACCACGCTTTTTTGTTTTCCAATAACGCCCGGAGTCCTGCGATCGCCACTTGCAACTTTTGGGCTTCCTCCCGTAGTTTGGTGTTTTCCTCCTTCGTGCGGGCGTGCCTTGCTGCCTCCGCTTTGAGTTTCTCTTCGAGGGCCTTCACTGCCTTTCGGCCTTTGGCCCGGATGTCCTTTTCTCTATCGGAGGATTGGCGGAGTTCGGAGCGGAGGCGGTTAATCTCAGACTCTACAAGCTACGTAGCCCTTTTTGCTTTAGCAGCGATTGCATGTTGTGCGGCAATCTCCTCTTGTAAGGTTATTGAGGGGTCCTCCCCCGCTGCTGGTTCAAGATTTTGTGGTGCCCTAGTGACGCTGTGTTCGATCTCTGTAACACGCTCTTGGGCCTGCTGTAATCAGGCTCCCTTAACAGAACTTTCATGTACCATTTCGAAAACGGTCGCCATTGCAGCTTTCATCATCTAGCCGGCCAACCAATATCAGATTCAATCTGACATCCGAAACATGGCATACATCCTTCAATGTTAAGCTGTAGCCAGTAGATGTTAGCAAACACACATTACCTATGGCCACAATCTTGCATTCACCATCATTTCCCATCCTTACGTAGCCATAGTCACCGGTTATGTAAGATGAGAAACATTCTCTTTTGGGAGTTAGGTGGAATGATGCACCGGAGTCCACTACCCATGAGCACTCAACATTTGCAAGATTCACACTAACTTGCTCACAGATAACTAACATCTTTTCCTCACTAGTTGCAATGGTTGAGGTGTTTTTATCATCAGCAATTTTTCTGGGTTCAACCTCATTAGCCATGCCTTTGTCCTTTCTACGGCGTCGACAATTCTTTTGGAAATGACTATGCTTCCCACAATAGGAGCATGTAGGTCTTCCTCTTGATTTCGACCTTCCATAAAACTTATCTCCATTTTCTGAACTTCTATGTTCTCTTCTTCCTCTATTGAGTTCTTGGGTCACATTAGCTTATGATTGAGACAAGGCACTTTTATCCTTTCTTCTTGTCTCTTCATTTAGAATACTTGTTTTTAATACTTGTAAAGATAGGTTGTGTTCTTTACATGAGGTATTGAGTGTCACTATTAGGTTTTCCCAATTGTCAGGCAAAGTACATAATAGTAGTGTGGCATGCATAGCATCATCTAAAGGAAACTTCGCTAATGCTAACTGGTTTACCAGCCCCATGAAACTCTACGATACTCTCCCCATTTACGTACTTTAGTCTCACTATTTTTCTCATTAGAGAAGTTTTATTCAAGGCACTTTTCTTTTCGTAGAGAGCTGAGAGTTTTTGCCATAACTCATAGGCATTTGTATCACTTGCTACATGTTGTAGAACACTAATGTCTACACACTGTCGTATGGTTGCAACTGCCTTTCTAATTAGAGTTTTCCACTCAAATTCTATTACCCCTCTAGGTATGTCTTCCTTTTCTATAGGCTCATATAGATCTTTGACTATCAGAAGATCTTCCCTTTTGATCTTCCAGTCTGAGTACTTTTGTGAGTTTAGGAACATCATCCCCGGAAAGCCATTCACATTCCCTTCCATCTAGAACCTCGCTCTAATACCAATTTGTTATGATTTCCACTCAGATGGAAGTTACAAATAACTTAGACACAAACAGAAATAAAAGAAGTAGCACACGATTTACATGGAAACCCCTGATTTCAAGGAAAAACCACGAGAACAAAAATTTCCACTATGAGATAAGACGAAATACAGTCACAGAATGATAGAACCTGATTTGGTATGGTTGTACTTTGAAACCACAATTTCAACCGACTGCACCTGTAAAGAATCGGGTATAATTCTTGTGTAGCGGAAGAGATGTGTGTTATGTGTATGTGTGAGAGGAATTAGAGGAGAGATGAGAGAACACTAGATAGATAGACAAGAGAAATAAAATACTCAAGAAGAAGGTGTATATTACACAAGTAGAATAAGAATTATAAAATGTAGCATAATAAGGAGTCACAACCGACCTAATATGAAGTATGAGGAGGGTGCTTTATATAGAGTCACCCTCTCTCTTCATTAACTTTTCAACAACCACTCTCTCTCTTAGGGAATGTGAAGACTCATAGTCATGGGGAATATGTAACTGATTAGTTATGTGTCATAGAATATGATTCTATGACACATAGTTAATGTGTAGAGAGTAGTGGTGTGACTCTTGACTTTTGAGTAATCATGGATTCTCAAAAGGTGTGTTCACACGTGGTGCTATGTTGAGCTGGATTCTCAACACGCCCCCTCAAGCTCAACTCAGGTTGGTTCCTTTTGATTGGTGTCTGCTTCAACTGGTATCCGCTTTGGACGATCTTTGGTGTCCGCTTGTACTCCCTCTCAAGCTTGGCAAGTCAGGGATCATCAATCCAAGGCCTGACATGAATTGCCGAAGTTTGTCAGCTCCTAAGGCTTTGGTGAAGATGTCGGTCATCTAAAGATTCGTGTTTGTTATTCCTTAGGGTCGGACAATGGCCTAACATAGGGTGTCTACGGAAGACACTTCACCAAAGGGGTGCTACGGCTTAAGACTCAACGATTAATCAGACTTTAATTGGTTACTTAGCAATATGGCATTAGACTTGATACACGCATATGATAGAACAATTAGCATAGAACGGTAATCAACTCTGGCTCCCCCGACTGTTGCTCCTTGGATGGCGTCTGTCCGGCTCCTAGTACCGACAATTGTGGCGGTGATTTCTCTGTCAGCTGCTCTGCCGTATTTGACTCCGGTTCACTTGCCCTAGACTTGTATCCATCCTGTCCTTGCCCCGACGATGGCTCCTTATCGCTGAGGTTGACGGTCACCGCCTGCTTTGCTTCTTCTTGTCGTAGCCTGGTCCGCTCATAGCTTTCAAACTGGATTTGAGTATCCAGTCGATCATCGTCCAGCTGTGCTACTAGTTGTTGGACCACTGCTGACTGTTCCTTCGCCAGAGTTACAAAGTCTTCTACTAACTCATCTCTTACGACGGTGAAGTCCTCCTTTGTTAGCATGTAGCAGTCGTCGCCATCCTTCTGCCGGTTTTCTGCGTCCGCCCTTAGCAATTGGAGCTCGGCTGTGTGCTTTGCCCATTTGTCCCACCATTGCACGGAACTTTCGTCAATCAAGAATTTTGTCTTGTTCCTCCATGCCTGGACAATGAACTGGATCCGCTCAAGTCCCATCTTCGATTTGTCCTCCACGGCTTGTCGTTCTTCCTTCAATTGCTTGATCAGCTTCACCGTGTCCGCCTCCTGCTCCCGGTAATGTGACAATTGGTTTTGGTAGGTGTTCTGCAACCTCTGCAATACCATTGTCGCTCTTTCCTTTTCTTCATAATGCTGCTTCTAGAGCTCCATACGTTCTTGCGCGGCTTCCTCCAGTAGCGATGTTCTTTCAGCCCGTTCTTCAGCTAGCGTTGTCTCAGCTCGATGAACTTCCTGCCGGAGCTCTGCCATCTTCTCCTACTTCTTCTTATGCTCCGTATCCAAGTGCTTATAGTCCCGGTGTAGGTGCTCAAAATCATCGGTCTTCTGCTTCAACTTCTGGTTGAGTTGCCGGCGAGCGCGGTCTTCCCGATCTTTCTGTTGATGGAGTTCTTCTTTAAGTCTTTCAATCTTCGTTTCCGCCATCCGTCGCAGCTTATCCTTTTCTTGCAACACTTTCTCTTTCTCCTCCTTAAGTCGTTCATATGCATGATATCCTTTCCGCAGATTCTCTTCTGCCCGGCAGAGGTTCTTAGCAATCTTTCTTTGTTCTTCTTCTGTCGGTTTCTTCAAGTCCTTTTCTCGGGTGCGTAATGCTTCTTGTGCGGCCAGTTCCTCTTTCAATTCGGCAAGCTCTTTCGCTTGCGCCGCCACTGTCTCCGGGGCTATTTCCGTCTCTGGGGTCTTATTACAATGTACAGGTGCTGGTGTGTCTTTATTCTGTACATCTACCAGAGTCACCGGTGCTTGGATCTGTGGTCCGGTTAAGGCCATTTTGGCCAATTTTTCTGTGGCTAGGTCCAAGTCTTGTTCTAGGCTCTGGATCCTCGACCGGACCGTCTCTAGTTCTCCGGTTGTGACTAGCAACCGGTCCATCTGCGCTTTCTCTTTCGCCTCTATGTAGTGCACCACTCCGGAGCCATTGGCTGTCGGTGCCCTGTTGTTCCGTCTGCACGGAGGGTTGGCTATTGGTTCCGCTAGCCAGTGGTCGGTCTTGTCTGGTTGCGTCGAGCTGCAACTCTGTCTCTGGTTGGTGACCACTTTGCCGTTCTGGTTCCGGTTGCACCTCAGTTAGCCGCTCCGCCTCTGATTGCTCTTAACCTGCCAGTGAGGCACGCAATTGTACTACTGGCACTTGAATTCCGGGTCTTGCCGTATCCTAACCCGCCGGTATAGCTTGTTGTGCAGGGAGCTCTGTGACCGGTTCTGTCCAAACCGGTTCCAATTCCACCCTTGGTGCGGGATGCTCAGTACGGGGTAGAAGCGTTCCATCCTTCTTTGGGTTTGAACACTCCCCGGCCTATTCTGCGGTGCTTGCCTTCTGGTGCTGTTGGAGGTGCTCTAACGGTTCCTCCTTCGCTTCCTCCTCTTGAGTCCCGATGTTGAATTTTGTTGCCAAAGGGTCCGGCTCTTGTTGAACCGGTCGGTAAAATATGATCTTGATTGGCCGTGCCGATGTCTCCTCCTGCATTTCCACCTGTCGCTTCCTATTGGCGCACTCTTTTGCCGCCTTGTCCTTGTCAGCCGCCTTCCCTTTGGGTGCCTTAGAGGCCAAAAGCTGCTGCCGTTTCGAAGCCGTTTCCGGGGTGCCTTCGGTCGTTCTCCCCCACTTCGTGGTCTTGTCAAGCTTGATAGGTGGCGCCAATAGGGTGTGCCATTGCGCCAGTGCAGTCCATATTTTCCGACCCTCCTTGCCTCTTACAGAGTCGATGGCCGCACAGAGGCCGTTCGCAATCAGTACCGGCCAGTCCACCTTCACGCCTTCATACATTGCTATGACTAAGCCGGCTCGGTTCGGAGGCATGCACGGGGGTCGAGGGTATACATGTCCAAATTCATGGAGCACACGGGCAATCTCTCGAAATAATGTATCTTCACCGCCCTGTGTCTTGGCCAGAAAATATTCGCCAAAATATTTTCAGAGTTGCTCCAGGATAGGGTTGTCGATAGTGAAGATGCCCCCCTCCGGAAGGCCAATCAAAGCATGGATGGCCTCCTTCGTGATCAGCTCTGTGTCGATTTCCTTTACTATCTTCTCCGCCTCCCGATGCGGTGGCGCCTCCATGATCATGAGGAAACCTTCTAACTCGAGTTGCCTTAGCCACTTCTTGGCTGCTTCAGAGAGTGCTTGGCAGTCCATGGCTTCTTCGAGGTCGGTGAGGGATGTGTGTGAGGAGGCTCTGTGTGCGTGGGCTCACGTTTGATGATCTTCAATCGCTTGTGTGTGTTTGTGCTCCCTATTCACGAAATGTGAAGACCTCCATGCGATGGGGGTTTTCTTGCTGCATGTTAGCCCCTTTTTTTTTCTTACCCACGCGTGTGCACGTCGTGTACTAGAATAGAATGACGTGCCATGTGGCGACAATTTAATACCCTATTAATAGCCCACTACGTACCTTTTCAAGGTGCCTGTTCACTCCACGTTGTTGCCTGTGTCCGTTCACACCTTGCCCTTGCATGAATTACTTTGATTTGATTTATTTATTTATTTATTTATTTATTTATTTATTTTTATTTTTTTTATTTTTTTTTTTTATTTTTTTTTTTCTTTATAAAACTGTTTGGTTAATTCGCATCTGGTCCCATCGGACCCCTATCCGAATTGTGGGACTTGTCGGCTACTGGACTACTTGCTGTCACGTCGTTCTTGCCGTTTGCCGGTTCATGCTCCCTCTTACCAGCTTCGCGCTTGCCGATTGCTAAATGTGTTGCCGTCTGTTCGGACTTGCCGGTGTCCGGTTCTGTGTCGGCCTTTACTTGTTCAAATGGGTTTCTTGGCGTGGGTCCATTGTATGGTTTGAGTCGGAACCCATTGACCCATTTACCTAGAACCTCGCCGGCGAGTGTCCCTAACTGGTAGGAACCGTTGAACTCACGCGTGATCCAGTATGGACCGGTCCACCGAAACCGTAGCTTCCCCAGCATCTTAACCATCCGGGTCTGGAATACTAGTACCGGCTTATCGATTTCGAACATCGTTTCGTTCCCTTTTCGGTGACGATCCACGAACGCTTTCCTTCGCCGTTGCTCTAGTTCTAGGTGCATGATGCTGGCTACCCGGTGTTCTTCCAATTCGCATAGCGCGGCTAACCGGATCGCTTCCGATTCCTTCTCATTTAGGCGTTCCCGAATCTGTATTCGTAAACTCGGTACCTGGAACTCGACCGGCATCACTGCTTCCAATCCGAATGCTAGGCGAAACGGTGTTGTGCGGATACTTGTCTTATATGCCGTTCGATAGGCTCAAAGTGCAATGTGTAGCTTTGTATCCCAATCTGTCCAGTTCTCATTGAAGATTTTTCGAAGCATGTTCTGTAGTGTTTTATTTGTTGACTCGGCTAATCCGTTGCCTTGCGGATAATAGGGAGTGCTCCGTTTATGCACCACCGCATAGAATGTTGTCAACCTTTCCACCACTTTCTTGAAGAAGTGACCACCTTGGTCACTTATTAGCTCTATCGGACATCCATACCAGCACCAGATGTATTCATATAAAACATTTGTCGTGGATGTCGTGGTGTTGTCGCGTAGTGCTTTGGCTTCCACCCATTTTGTGCAATAATCCATAGCGACAATCACATACTGGTTGTCAGTTCTCATTGTTGGTGGTTTGAATGGACCAACAAAGTCCAGCCCCCATTTCTGAAATGGTTCTAACGGTAGCACGGGCTGGTCAGGCATCCTGGCTTGTTCGGTTGGTTGGCCCATTCGCTGAGATAGGTCGTATTCTTTAGCGTACCGAACTGCATCCTTCAATGTTGTTGGCCACCATAGTCCACTCTGCCATATTTTCCTTGTCGTAGCGTCTCCGGCATAATGTCCTCCAGTCATCTCGTAGTGTGCTTCGCGCAATATTATGTCCTTTTCGTCGTTGCGCACTACACACCGCCATATGCCATCTGCGCCTTTGTGGTATAGTGTATCCTATAATAGATAGAAGTGCCAGCTTTGAACCGCTAAGCGTTTCCTCTCGTCTCTGTTCATCTCCTCCGGAGGTAAGCCGGTGCTCAGAAATTGGTGCATGTTGGTGAGCCACTTGTCTTCCTCTGTGACCGTACCATCCGTTGTCATTTCTGCTGTGACTCTAAACAACTCTACATCTGGGAACTCGTCTGGGATGCCGTGACCGGTTTCGCCGGAATCTAACCGACTCAAATAGTCTACTACCGCATGTTGTATGCCGGGTAGGTGGAATATCTCGAACTCAAATTCATGTAATAGTAACGGCCACCAGGCCAGCTTACTAGTGAGTGATGCTTTGGACACCAAATAGAGGAGCGCCGAATGATCTATGTGAAAGGAAAATTTCCTTCCCAACAGATAGTGTCTAAACTTGGTGATATTGTAGATCATGCCCAAGGCCTCTCTTTCCGTTGTGGAATAATTACGTTCTGCTTGGGACAGCTTCCGGCTGGCATAATACACTGGTCGGTACCACTTCGGTTCTGTAAGTTGCATAAGCGCACTCTCAATTGCGATGTCGGACGCGTCAACGAACACATGGAACTCTTTAGACCAATCCGGAGGTTGCACCACCGGCACTTGTGACAATAGTACTTTTAGTGGCCTGTAAGCCTTGTCTTCTTTGTCCATCCATTGGAAGGGTTTCCGATGTACCGTGGCATGCAATGGTGTAGCCAGGTCTGCCAGATACCGGAGCATTCAGCTATGCCACCGAATTTGTCCTAAGAACTGGGTTTATGCCTTTGCAGTGGTTGGTGCCGGTGCCTCCAAAATAGCTTTGACCTTGTCCGGATCCATTGCAATACCGTCCTTGCTCACGATGTGGTCAAGTAACACTCCGTTGGACACTCCGAACAAGCATTTTGTCGGGTTAAGGCTTAGCCGGTAAACCCTACATTTCTCCAAACATAGTCGGAGGTGCTGAAGGTGATCCCCTTCCCGGCTATAAATAGCAAAGTAGTCCAAGAACACTTGCATGAATGTCGGAATGAATTCTCCGAAAATCTCCATGATGATCCGCTGGAAGGTTGTCGGCTCCGTTTTCAATCCGAACATCATAACTACGGCAACAAAGACTCCCCATTTGGTGACAACAGCGCTTTTCTCCTGGTCGTTGGGGTGCATCCGGATCTGATTATAGCCGTTGAAACTATCCAGAAAACTGTACACCTCATGACCGGAGACCGCATCCAAGACTCCATCCGTGAATGGAAGTGGGAAGGTGTCCGTTAATGTAGCCGCATTCAATTTCCGGTAGTCAACGCAAACTCTTATCTTACCGTTCTTTTTCGGTACTACGACTATTGGACTGAGCCATGTGGCTTTCTTTACCGGCCGGATGAAGCCAACCCTTAGCAACTTGTCGATTTCTTCTTTGACTTTTGCTGCGTAATTCGGGTTCATCCGGTAACGCCGTTGCGCTACCGGTTTGGCGTCTTTACTCAAATGTATCTAGTGTTAATACAACTGAGGATTGAGTCCCCGCATGTCCTCATAGGACCAGGCGAAAACATCGCGAAATTCTTTTAGGAGTGTGATCATTGCCGTTTTGTTCTCCGGGGTCATTTCCTTGGCGATGTGAACCGGTCTTGCGTCCTCTATGGTACCTAGGCTTACCTCTTCTAGTTGGGGTGCTTTTACGCACTGCGACACTGCCATTTCTCTTTCCTATGCCTCATGTGCTTGCCATAACTCCCGGATCGCTTCTTTATCCGGTTCCTCATCGGTCCCATCCGGTTGCAATATGTACGGTGATACTGCTTCGACTGCATCAATTTCGAACAGAGGTACGATCTTCAGATTTTCCTGTAAGTATTGATCGACCTCTTCGTCCGCCAATCCTTCTAGCATGTTGACACATTCCGCATATAGCGGCATCAATTCCTTGCCGGTACCCGACCGTGGTTGAGTCGGTACTCGCACTTTCGCTTTTCCACGCCGGAACCTAATTATATTCTTCCTCCAGTTTTGCTTCATGTGTGTTGTTTTTAACCAAGGGCGTCCCAACAATAGTGGGTAAACTCCTTGAGCCTGTAGCTGGAGAACTACTGCCGAAATGCGAAATGTGTGACCCCCGATGGTCACTTCCAGATCACGTATTAATCCGGTCGGCCATAGTAAGCTTATGTCCGCCATCCGAAGCCAAAATGAGCATGGTTCCCAATCATGGATTCCTAGAGTGTTACACGTTCGGAGGTTGATCACGTTCACGCCGAATCCTCCATCGATAATCGTGTCGGGTAGCTCTTTTCCTTTCACGATGGCTGTGATTGTCGGACTGCTCTGCCACATTCCGCTCATTTGCCTTCTTCACCCATTCGATTGCCTGCTTCTGGATGACTTCTTGAGTTTCCCACTCCGTGGTTTTGCCTTTTGATCTTGTAGTGACTTGTTGTAAGTCTGTGACTTCTGCGACTACCATGTTCACCACTGGTCACTTGTTGTAGCTCTTCACCGGACATTGGTTACTATAGTGGCCTTCTTGCCATCAATAATAGCAGTATGCCTTCCGAGTGTTGCTAGATTTGGTGTTTGTGCCCGCACCCGATTGAGGTCCTGTGGTAAGTGCTTGGTTTTGGTCCGGTTGGTTGCTTGGAGCGCCCTTTTCCGGTTCCCGTGGATGACCACCCTTTTTGTTGAAATGACGTTTCTTGTTGAAATTCTTTTTGTTTCGGTAACTTTAACGGGGTTGGTCGTCATACTTGCCATAGTCGTACGGTCGTTGGTTGTAACCAGGGGAGTGATCCCGGTTGTATCTCTCGTACCGTCCATTATAGTCCCGGTATCTATCCTGTCTGTCATACCGGTCATAAGTGTCTCTTCGATCATTGTACCGGACATCTTGTGTCGGCCAGTAGCGCTCCTCTCACTGCCAGTGTTCTTCCTCTTCCTCCCGGTTGCTTCGTGGTTCAATTTGTCGGACCGGTGGTGCTTGCCGATTTAACAAGTTATACTCACATTGTTCCATTGTGTGACTTCTGGAGTGGCAGAGCAAGCATTGGGAACGCATGGTGCATTCCAACGCTGAATGTCCGGCATTCAGGCATGTCGTACATTGAATTGCTTGCCGAAAGCGGAGGTCCTCATCTCTCGGTAGTGCACGCTGAAGTGTGCCCATGGTTAGCCATGAACTTGATTTTTCCATTTCCTAAACTCGGTCGATCACTTGATCTATGCCGCTGGTGCAGAAATCAATGACGGTGCACACCGTTCGTAAGGGTTCCCAGAGTGCTGCTAAGAATATGGCCTTTGTTTCTTCCTCTGGTGGTGCCCGGCTGAGCTGACTATGGATCCGCTGGAACCGGATGACAAACTTTTGAATGTTCTCCGTTGGTTCCTGTGGGATAATGTAAAATAGGCCTACCATTTCCCGTTGGTCCATCTCCTTGTGAAAGAAATGCAAGAATTTGGTCTTTAATGCTTCAAACGTGGGGATGGTGCGGGGATCTTGTGTTCGGTGCCATCTGGCGGCCGGTCCCTCCAGGGTCATGCCGAACTCTGCCATTTTTTAGCGTTCCTCTTCGGCCGCATTTAAGCGTTGGGACACATGGTTTGCCTCCCAGGTCTGCTGAAACGCATGAACGTGGGCTTCCGCGTCCAGATCATCCCGGTATCTGGGATATTGGAACGACATATCGTCATCTGGTGTCGGTACGCAGGCTGGTGGTGTTGGTGGTCTTTCCTCCTCCTTTGTCAGCATCAGAGGTCTTTCCTGCTCCTCTTTCGGTGTTGGAGGCCTCTCCTCCTCGAGTTCCAGTGTCGGAGGTCTCTCTTCCTCGACTTTTGGTTTCGGAGTGTGCTCAACTTTCGGTGCTGGAGGTTCCAGCCTTGTCAATTCTGGTTCCGGTGTCGGCAAGGTATCTGATACCTCGTCCTCCGGTCCGTCTGGGGTATCGTTACTGCTGCGGTAGTTTGTATGCGCGTTGTATTCCTCTTCCGAACCCGATTCAAAAGTCGAAAATGCTTCGAATTCGCCTTCGCCTGCTGCCAATGCCTGGAGAAGGGATTCCGCTTCCCGGAGGCTGCTTAGGTTGCTTCCTTCGTCTGGGTAGTCGTTTTGTTGTAAACGAAGTGACTCCTTGGTCACTCTCTAGATCACCTTGGAAAATGAGCGATCCGCTCTGCTTTCTTCTATCTCTTGCTGGAAAGCCTCTCGCTTCCTCAACCATTCAACAAGTCTCCTTGCTCGCTCCATAACCGGGTCATTCGTTGTTCTAGTCATCCATTCCCGTCGTTGTTCGTTGCGATTGTGCATGAATCGTGGTCGCCAAAAACTGTGTTATTCCTTAGGGCCGGACAATGGCCTAACACAAGCTGTCTATGGAAGACACTTCACCAAAGGGGTGCTACGGTGAGATTAATCAAACTTTAATTGGTTACTTAGCAATATGGCATTAGACTTGATACACGCGTATGATAGAACAATTAGCACAGAACGATAATCAACACTTAAAGATAAAACAAGAAGCTCTATTAATTATCCTTCAAAGTTTTACATTGTAACCGGGCCTTTATATAGGTCAGCGGTGTTGAGTACAAAACGGTGCCAACCGGCACTTGTTCGGAACCGGTTCGGCATACCAATTCCGGTCCGTCCGTTCACGTCTCATAAACTACTTAATTATAATAGATTCTGAATATACAATCCCTTTCACATTTTGGTCTTCAACTCCTTTGCCGGAAGGGTAACAGTGTTGGTGTTGAAGGTCGACATCTCCGGCCTGTACGTGCTCTCGAATGAAGTGATAGTGCAGTTCGATGTGTTTTGTGCACACGTGGAACACCGGGTTCCGAGCCAGATATATACTACTCATATTGTCGCAGTAAATGGGAGTTGGATCCTTGATGGGAACACCCAGATCCTTTATAATCCTCTTGAGCCATACGGCTTCACATGCGGCCTCCATACTCGAAAGGGCGACGGTAGGCTGCTTCTTACTACTCCAAGATATTGCTCCGCTACCGAGCAAGAAGACAAATCTGGAGGTCAATCGTCGATCGGCTTTGTAGCCTGCCCAGTCCGCGTCTGTGTACCCTTCGAGTCGTATTGCTTCTTACTACTCCAAGATATTGCTCCGCTACCGAGCAAGAAGACAAATCTGGAGGTCAATCGTCGATCGGCTTTGTAGCCTGCCCAGTCCGCGTCTGTGTACCCTCTTGAGCCATACGGCTTCACATGCGGCCTCCATACTCGAAAGGGCGACGGTAGGCTGCTTCTTACTACTCCAAGATATTGCTCCGCTACCGAGCAAGAAGACAAATCTGGAGGTCAATCGTCGATCGGCTTTGTAGCCTGCCCAGTCCGCGTCTGTGTACCCTTCGAGTCGTATTGGTGTGGCCGATGCGTAGAGAACGTCGTAATCCATTGTGTCGCTCACGTATCGTATCGTAATACTCTCTTAGCGCAATCCAAGTGAATGTCACGTGGTTTTTGCATGAATTGGCTGAGGAGCCCGACTGGATAGCTAAGGTCGAGTTGAGTGATCGTGAGATAGATGAGGCTCCCGATCAGTTGACGATATTGGGTCGGCTCGCAATCATCTATGCCAGAGTCAACATCTAGTTTGAGGTTTCGATCGAGAGGCGTAGCGACCGATTTGCACTCAGTCATCTGGAACTTGTATAACAAGTTGAGAATGTAGTGCCGTTGAGAGATCATAATGCCAGCCGGAATCCGAATTACTTCGATGCCAAGGAAGTAATGGAGCTCCTTCATGTCCATCATCTCGAATTTTCCGAAGAGGAGGGACTTGACCTTGTTGATGTCGACTAGACTTTCACCTCCAATGACCAGATCATCCACATATATGTTAGGAAACAGCTCCCTCCAGATGGGAAGTGAGAAGAACAGTACTGAAACCGGATGACAAGTACCCGGCTATGGAGGACTCGGTGAGAACCGGATGAGAAGTACCCAGCAAGAGCCGGATGGTGAAGACCCGATGAGAACCGGATGAAGAGTACCCGACTACGGAAGACCCGGTGAGAACCGGATGAAGAGTACCCGACTACGGAAAACCCGGTGAGAACCGGATGACGAGTACCCGGCAAGAGCCGGATGATGCAGGCCCAGTGAGGAGTGCTCACCGGATGAAGGGACATATTCGTAAATATGTTTTTGAGAGTCCATCGGGGCTATATTTGTAAATAGCCAAAAAGTCATATTAGTATAAATATGACTTAGGGCAAACAGAGAATATAGTGTTGTCATTCTTGTTGGCGCAAGATTAGAGCGCGCAACTGTGTACAGAGAGAGTGAGAGAGAGGAAGAGGTCGTTGCCTCTGTTGTAACCGCCGCTTGTGGCGAAGATAGAAAGCTCGAGGTCGTTGCTTCGGTGCTTTACCATTTGTACATTCTGACATAATGATAGTTTGCAATCTGTGGGCTGCCGTGGTTTTTTCCCTAGTTTGGGTTTTTCCACGTTAACATCCTGTGTTCTCTTCTCTCCATTGTGTCGTGCATTCTTTCCCCGTTTTTTTCTGTGTTTTGATTCTAAGCTCGGTTGTGGCCGAGCGTTGTTCATCGGGAGCATGTAGTTCCTAGCAATATAGGATGATGACAATTAAGCTTCTAGAGTCGTGTTGTACGTAGAGGAAGTTGTCGGATTTCGACATTGGAAAGCCGATTTGATGAAGATATTGCGTAATCTTCGAATGCCAAGCACGCGGTGCTTGCTTGAGGCTGTAGAGAGGCTTCTTGAGTTGGCATACGGCTTTTGGATGAAAGCACAATTCGAAGCCAGGTGGTTGTACCATGTACACCTCCTCGTCTAATTCGCCTTGAAGAAAGGCGTTCTTGACGTCCATTTGGTGGAGGTGCCACCCTTTTGCAGGTG
The DNA here is from genome assembly GCF_043228905.1 of Azolla caroliniana. NCBI lineage: Eukaryota > Viridiplantae > Streptophyta > Polypodiopsida > Salviniales > Salviniaceae > Azolla > Azolla caroliniana. Next base: position 34,713 of record NW_028230534.1, on the reverse strand, counting down.
CAAGTGCGATCACGGTCCGCACCGTCGTCATCTTTGCCATCGGGTCAAAGGTCTCTTCGTAGTTGACGCCATGTGTTTGCGCGTATCCTTTTGCTACGAGTCGAGCTTTGTAGCGATTGACAGAGCCATCAGCATTATACTTCACCTTGTAGATCCATCTGTAGACTATTGCCTTCTTGTGCGGTGAGTGGGGAACGATATCCCATATGTCATTCTTGCGTAGTGCACGCATCTCCTCGTTCATTGCTTCGATCCATCGGGGGTCCTTCCTGGCTTCGGAAAAGGTTTCCGGCTCCCGTACTGTTGCAACCTTCATCATAAAGGCGTAATGGTACGCCATGTACTCATTGTAGCCGAAGCAGTTTACAGGGTTCTTTTCATAGGTGGATCGGCGGAGCTTCTCGTTTGCGGATACTACGGCGTTCTCCGCTCCATTTGTCCAGATCTCAAGGCCTTCGAACTCACTATCGAGGGAGTGAGTTGATTCGTTGTCGTCGAAGTGATCGTCTTCATACTCCGGCATTTTCGCATTCCCTTTGTCCATCTTTGGACTCGGCCGAGATGTGCTTTGACCGCTTGGAGTCTCTTGTGGCCCACTAAGCCTTGTCGTAATTGGGCTTTCTTCGAACATGTGTGTGAGTCGATCTTCGGCTTCTATCTCTATTTCGGCGGAATCCGGGTCGCGCGAAATCGAAGTCAAAGTTGTCTCTGGTGCATACCAGGATACAGACTCGTCGAAAACGACGTCTTGACTTATGCGAGATTTTCGAGTTGAGGGGTTGTAGCACTTGTACCCCTTTTGCTCAAGTGAGTATCCTACAAGGATACATTTTTCTGACTTCGGGTCAAGCTTTTGATGCTTCTCGTCAGGGATGTGCACGTATGCAATGGATCCAAATATCCAAACATGCGATATGTTCGGCTTCTTTCCGAAGAACTTCTCATGCGGAGTTAGTTCGAGCACACTCGATGTCGTACACCGATTCATGAGATAGACAGTTGTGTTAGCTGCTTCCACCCAATACGATTTTGGCATGTGCTTTTCGTTAAGCATAGCCCGTGCCACTTCGAGGATGTGCCGATTCTTGCGTTCGGCCACTCCGTTATGTTTTGGCATATGTCGACACGAAAACTCTCGTCGTATTCCTTCTTTCCGTAGAAACGCCGAAAATTCGTCGGAGAAGTACTCCTTGCCTCCATCTGACCGAAGACATCGTACATGTCGGGCCGTGGCTTTCTTGACTTCATTCTTGAATTTTTGGAAGTGTCCGAACACTTCGCTCTTTTGCCGCATCGGGTAGATCAAGGTGTGTCTAGAGAAGTCGTCGATGAAGGTCACGTAGTATCGGCTTCCGCCGAATGTCCCCGTCTGAGCCGGACCCCATACATTAGAATGAATTACGTCGAGTACGCCTTTGCTCACGTTCCGCTCCTTCGGAAATGGGTGTCGATGTTGCTTGCCGAATTGGCAAGTGGCACACACACACGCCTTCAATCTCTTTCTCCGTGAATGTTGGGAGCCCAATGACGACTCCTTTCTATTGCATTGCCTTGAGCTTTTGGAGGTTGATATGGCCAATCCTCTTGTGCCATAACTCTATGTCGGAATCGGCTTTCACGCCCTTTGCGAACATGGCCGATTTCATCTCGTGTGAGTCGAGAATGAACATTCGGCCCTCTCTTCGTCCGCGTGCGATGAGTCGGCCCTCTTTTTCGATGAAGCAACCGCCTTGATTAAATCGTACTTGCATTCCTTGCTCTACAATTTGCCCAACGGAGACCAAATTCTTCGTGATACTTGGTACATGCAAGGCATTTTTAATATAAGTTTGCTTACCTTCTTCTCCGAACAGAACATTGCCAATGTGCCGAATCGGGTGCGTAGTATTGTCTCCGGTTTCGACATAGCCGGGTTGGTCCGGCTCTCGAAGCTCTCGGAACCATTTTTTATGCGACGTCATATGGTTCGATGCATCGGAATCGACGAACCATACGTCTTCCGGATCAAAGGCATTAGTAGAGGTAGAGGCCGACATAGAATTCGCTCTATGTCTCATCCCTAACATTCCGCCGCGATCGTCATAATCGGAGTTGATGGCGTAGTTGGTGAGTTGTCGGCTAGTGGAAGCCGACTTGCGTATCTTCTTACGGCATTCTTCTTCGTGGTGGCCAATTTTTCCGCAATATCCGCATTCGACCAAGCTTTGTCGGTTCGGACCGGAATGGAAGCTCCCCCTTCTTCCGAAGGTTCCTCGATGGCTTCCATCTTGATGCCGAAATTGCGAGTTGTTTTCGTAAATCGGGCCTTATCCGCCTCGTCCGCCACGTCCTTGGCTGAATCGGCCTCTTCTTGCATAGCCGCGTCCTCTTCCTCCATCCGAATGCGTGTAGAGCACTTGGCCTTCCGAGGCATTGTTCCTTGTTTGAACATGATTCTCTTCTACCAACAACATGGATTGAAGGTCGAAGAAGGAGGGCGGATTCTCCCATGCTAGTACGGCGGTCTGCATTGCGCCAAATCGTGGTGCAAGGCCGCAGAGACATATTTGCACCATCACTTCATCCTCCACGTTTACGCTTATGGAGCTGAGTGAATCACAAAGCTCTTTGATCTTCAAGGTGTAGCTCGTGACGGACATATCCCTTTGTTGGATATTATTCAACTCTTGGCGGAGTTGAAGCTTTCTCGCGGTAATGTTGGCGGTGAAAATCTTTCGGAGATTCTCCCACGCTTCCTTCGGCGTCTTGGCTTCTCCAATGTACCCAAGCATGTGGTCGTGAACACATGTCGCCAAGCAATACATCACTAGACTTGCCGCTTGCTCCCACGTTGCATAGTCAACGTTTTCCGGGTTGGGTCGATTTTCTTGTGCTCCTTTGATGTAGCTCCAATAGCCTTGGCCGACAACGTATTAGTGCATCTTGTACTCCCAAGATGCAAAGTTGTTGCGATGCAAAGTTGTTGCGATCCAACTTCTCGCTAGGGAGAGCGCTCCCCATTTGAGTATTCATTGTCGATGTAGATTTCTTCCTTCTTTCCTTTTCCTTCTCTCTCGAACACGAGCTATGTAGTCGCACTACGATAGCGATGAGCCGGTTCTTCTTGAACGTCGGCGTAGAGCATAACACACGATCACGATGAGGCGAGTGGGCTAGATCGAGTTACCAAATCGCTCTGATACCATGTAAAGAATCGGGTATAATTCTTGTGTAGCGGAAGAGATGTGTGTTATGTGTATGTGTCAGAGGAATTAGAGGAGAGATGAGAGAACACTACATAGATAGACAAGAGAAATAAAATACTCAAGAAGAAGGTGTATATTTCACAAGTAGAATAAGAATTACAAAATGTAGCATAATAAGGAGTCACAACCGACCTAATATGAAGTATGAGAAGGGTGCTTTATATAGTGTCACCCTCTCTCTTCATTAACTTTACAACAACCACTCTCTCTTGGGGAATGTGAAGACTCATAGTCATGGGGAATATGTAACTCATTAGTTAGGTGTCATAGAATATGATTCTATTACACATAGTTAATGTGTAGAGAGTAGTGGTGTGACTATTGACTTCTGAGTAATCATCGATTCTCAAAAGGTGTGTTCACACGTGGCGCTATGTTGAGCTTGATTCTCAACAGCACCAAACCCTAACTCGTAGGTATCTATCTCTTTCGAAGCCTACACAACTTCTAGATTTGTCTTTTCTTTTCTTTCTACTACACTCTTCTTCCTTTGTTTCTTCTCACGCTCGGCTTCTGAGCTATGGCACTCGCATAACCACTACTATGTTAGCTCTCTGTCGTTCTCTATATCGCTCTACTCTTGCAACACCTTCTATTATACCTTCCCGCGTTCACTTAGACACATAACTTCACTTTCACGATTTTACTCACTGTTTTTATTCTCAATGAGTTATCCAACATACAAATGCAACTAGTTCGACTCACTATATATACTAACTCATCTCACATACATATATATGAATACATATATATATGTGTATATGTTCGTTCGAACTTCTATTTGACCGAATCCCATTTCATTTCGGCTTTCTTACCGAATTTGGCCAACCAACTCTCGTTTCGGCTTTTCGGACAATTTTGGTCAGCCAACTCATTTCGACTTCTCAACCGATTTCGACCGGCCGACTCTCGAGTCGACTTTTCGGCTGACTCACCCACAAGCAGGGACAACCTTTCATAACACTCTTATTTCGCAAATCTTGTTTCTTTTATAATTTTGCTACATAGCACTGCAGCCCATTTCTGTAGGCTTTACATGGTTCCAACACAAAAAGAAAAAAGAAAAAAGAAAACTGACACAACTTAATAGCTCACGACACAGGCTTAAAATGTACACAACGCGAGAGTTTTCTTAATTAGTAATGATGGTATGTATAAAATACAGTGGGAAAACCATTGTTCCGATACTTTTAATGATCTGTGGGAAGGGGTAAATCAAGGCTATTATTAATGCAATATGGACAGTGCAACTTATTGATCCTGACCATATACATACATACATACATGTATTATGTATTATTACTACTACTACTACTACTACTACTACTACTACTACTACTCAATCCATCATTATTCTTCATTCATAACAGCCAACGAAATGGCGGCTCAACAGTATATAGTGCAAGAAACACAGACAATATTCATAATAATGGTGATGGTGGAGAGGACTAAATCTGACTACAGGCTGAAGCTCACAGAGTGGAAGTGCAGGAGGGCCCCCCTGCTGCCTTCCGAAGATTTGGATGTGTCCGGGGCAGCATAGAAGGGGCGGAAAGGCGAGCATCTCTTGCATTCCCTGGCAATGTCCTCTTGCATGCTCTCCGATCCCGACACCAGAACTCCCACACATTCCCCACGGTGTTGCTCCACCAAGCCCTCGAAGACATCTGCCAATATTTTGGACCATCAAATTTAGAAGAACTACACATTCATTGCTTGACATGCTTCATTCTCAGGGGCAATTCATTCATGCATCAATTCAGTGCCATATATAATCCCAAGTCCACTAAAGTATAGCATACATAGCACATTCCTGAGTAGATGGTTTCAAATAGCTATTGCATGATATTTGAATTAACTAGTGCTTTATTCAGCCAGAGGATGAGATCATTGAGCTAGAAAATTCTGCACAAATAGTACTATATATTCGTATATAGTGACTGCAGCTTGAATAGAAGGGATTAAAATTTCAGAATTGGGGTAATCTACCTGTACTCATATATTCACAAACTTGTATATGTAGTAGTACTACTCTTACCAGGTTAAAGAAGATACCACATATATTCACAAATGCTTATGTTATGAAAACATACTTAACTTTCTTGGCGTAACGAATGCTTATGTTTTTTCTTTAACGTTTTTAACCTTTAAAACTTTTTTGCCCTAATAAAAAGTTTAGGGTTTAGGGTTTAGGGTTAGATGTGGACCCTATGATGCCAACCTACCTTTCCAGTTTGGCCGTGACAAAATGTGCACATCCCCATCCCACTGAGATGCGCCATCTTCGATTCCGTTGTAAGTTGCTCCCAAATCTTCGTTACTTCCGGATGGAGAAGAAGTCGGACTCTGTGTCCTCGGCTGCACCGATGCCGAGCTTATACTCGATTGTCGTCGCAACATATGGAACCATAGCAGAACCACGAGGCCGCCACAAATGAGAATCCCCAAGATCATGCACGCCACCACGACATGCGCGCGATTGTAATTGGTGAAGGTGTGATGGGCATAGGACCTCACAATAAAAGTGTTTGCCAAGCCTGAAAGCACAAAGTATCCTGCAAAGGATGCAATGGTGGTTAATGCTACCCATGAGGTGCTCCCTGTGCTGCCAATGCTCGAGATTCTTCCATCGGATTGTGGGTGTTGTGCCGCCGGATAAGAGGAATCAAATATCAATGGTTGTGATGTAGGGTGTTCACGGTTAAACTTGGATAGGTCCAAGGATTGGCCTATTCTATATGAATTATGGGCCGTGTTGCCACCGGATAATGGCACTCCCTCATAATCTTGTATGTTCTTCGAGGTTATGTATACATGTACTCGGATGCGCAGTCCTAATGTCTCATAGCCAGGGAGAATTTGGTTAGGATATAGGGTGTTTAGCACACATAACTCCTCTGGCTTTCTTATGCAGTGGTAGAGTGTGATGGAGGTCGGAAGAGTAGTCGATGCCGGTGAGGATCTAACGTCTTTGTATCGATACAAGATATCACGGATTATAGCGAGGGCAGGGGTGAGGCCTATGCCCCCGGCCACGATGACTAGGGCTTTATACCTGCGAAATATTAATCATGTACATTACATTAATTAATGGAAGCAACTCGTTAATGTGAAGGCTAATTATATCAATGAGGAACGACAGACATGAGCTTTGGGAACTGAATCGAGACCAGGAATTACGACAAATAATTAGAGAGATCCCCATACTTTAGGTAGAAATCGGACTCATCGCCGTAAGGACCTTCGACTCTAGCCTTAAACGAGAAAGGGCAGGAACCCCCAGTTTTCTTGGCACTTGAGAATTGATCGCGCAAACTATTCGTCCATTCGCCGAGAGGCTTGATTACGATGGAGAGCTCCTGCGTGTTATCGAGAGGGGACGATGCGCCACTGAAGAAGTGCCACTGTAGTTTGGAGATACCAGGAATCTGGATGCACCATGTGGAGAGTGCATTATAGAGTGGGCTCCCTGACATAAGTAATGATCACATTATTGCCTGTTATTAGTAAAGGTTAGAAGAGCTCACTGACTGAATTTAGTCAGAGAGATTCTGGAATATTAATTAATATGTGGATCCGAACAAGCACACATACATGAAAGAGAATCCATTTATGTTACCTTTGGTGGCATTGGTGTTAAGAGGCAGCAAGAGCTCGACTGCGCCATTCTGGAGGAGCTTGGCCGAGGATACGCGGACAACACTGGACGATTGGATCATGCGAAGGAAGCGATCGATGAAGAAGAGCATGAGAGGGACGATGAAGAAATGATAATTCCAGACCGCGTGATACAGCCAAAAGAGGGAGAAGAGGAGATACAGGTGGTGGACCGAGAAGAATATGTCGTAGAAGCGGCGACGGACGAAGGACAGGGAAGTGGCCCACATGACTAGACCGAACACCCATGCCACCAGCCCGGCCACTACCGCACATTTTTCTTGCTTCGTGACCCACCCAAAGATCTAACAACAAGAAGCAAAAAACTAATTATGTCCCTATCATGATATGATCAAACACACTCAAGTACAATGAATGCATCATGATGGAGAAACCACATGAGCCCTAGCATAGGTTGGCCCTTGCGACATCATCGGCGTTAAGCCTTGTAACATTACGGTAATATTGGGCGAGACAGTGAGCGCGGAATACTGCATGATTTGAACCTACCAAATCCGTACGGTTGGTGTTGGCATAGAGAATGATGTAGCCGAGGCTATGGAGGCTGACGAGAACAAGCATGGAGACGGCGAGCCAGATGTGGTAGCGCACGGCGCGCTCGAATGGGATGCCTACCAGCCGAAGCAACGGCGAGCCGCGCGACACAGGGATCCAGAGCAACGAGAATGGCACGACGGCCACGCGTCCGAAGTAGAAGGATACATTATTCAATTTCTGCCATGGCCTGCAATATCAATGGAAAACATGAGTGCTTATTATGTACACTCTTGTCACATCTGTTCGAGCTCACGAAGGCCTCCTCGTATATGTGACTGGGAATTTAACAAACAATGTGAGCTTGGAGATGGTGTTCAAAGCATGAATGTGTGTGTGTGTGTCTGTCTGTCTGTCTGTTTGAGAGAGAGAGAGAGAGAGATATGGTTATGTCATGATTGTAGTAGGACGTACTTGGCGGGGGGCGGGCCGGAGCCGTGGTGGTGCTGGGTGTTGTTGTCGATGCGGGTGAAAGCAATGTTGACGATTCTGCTGAAGTGGTAGATCATCAACAAAGTTATGGCCAGAATTCCGACAAGCTCCGAGGCCGTGAGGATGCCGAAGGGGCTCTTGTCCACCCACACCGGGTACGTACTCATCTGCCATTGGTTTTTCCAGCCCTTTGCACCCGCGGGCACCACAACACGGAGCTGTGCAGTCTTTGCTTTGATGAATGCGCGGAGCCGGATCACGACGAAGCTCAGAATGGTGACGACGAAGAAAGGCATGGTTTGGTATATGAATGTCGAACCTAATGGATGGATGCCATAAATATATCAGTTTTAAGTAGGAGGGAGCTGATCAGTTGACAAACCATATATATGCATACACATATGCATTATGCGATCACTAATTATATTATATTACTTGTAGGAGGTGTACTGTAGAGATTTGTCTGGCAGAGATTGATAATGAGGGGCTTAGTTACCTTCACGACCATCTGTCCGAAAGAAGCGAGAGTGGGATTTGTCGCCGATCCACGACTCCACGTATTTCTTGTCTCCTTCTGGATCGGGCGCGACAAACCACCATAATACCCAAAACACGCACGCGGCCATGATTACCGCTTCCGTGACCGCTTTTGCCACCTTCGCCCGCCGAATTGCCCCCATCAATCTCTCATCATCCTCATCTCGGCCATGGACGACCGCCGCAGCCTCCTTACCTGCATCAATCCTTGCGTTAATGCCACAGGATATAAAACTCTGCAGCCACACGGCAAGGAGGCCAAAATCCATCCATAGGAAGCACAAACAACAACAACAACAACAACAACAACTGCTACTTCTCCAACATACTCATCGCGAATTAATCGAGAAGTTAACTGCCGAAAGATGCGCGAAACTCAGTTGATTCTATGTACGACAATGTTGTTGATCATTAGGGAGAAGAATGAGGAGGGTAATGATGCTCGAGCAGACAAGCCTTAAACCACACAGATCCTGTTAAGGACAAAAGTGGAGTGTGTTATATATATACATATACTTGCATGATACGGTTGGGTTGACTCTAGAGAACAGCTACCCACTAGGTAGTAGTACAACACTGGTACTGCATGGGTTGTACTTATGTGTTAAGTCAACTGCGTACCGCATGGGCTGCTTTTATCTTGGACGATACTTAGTGATTTGCAAAGGGCCTCTCATGTCCGCATAAAGACAATGCTAAGGGCGAAAAATAGATTCAACAAAATATATAAATTCGTCCGTGTGCCGCGCGCTAGTCGGGTCGACCCTTGCACGCTTCCCTTCCCTTCGTGTTAATTTTGCTTCTTCCAACCAAGAAGTTGTTATTTCACGAGTAGTTTCTTGCCCCCAAACTTATCACACATTAATAATTAGTTTTGGCTCGCCATTCTCTAGCTACGAACGATCGAACTTAGAGTGTGGGTAGTGCATGTGTAATGAATGAGAGTGGTTAGTTATAAAGATCTGCCCATGTAAGTTGAGCGTCATTTATCATGATCCTTCACATTCATCCCACTAGTAACTGCAACATTGAGTCATGATAATGTTATATGACATGATGTTCGGCATAGCTTATGCCGTAGTAATTATAGACTCGACTCGAAGTGTTATTATATTCTTATCACGGCCCACATGACATCAATCCCATAAGATATTCATAAATGTACGACTTGCTTAACCCATTTCATGAGTGGAATAATTTGAATTGCAATGCATAATCATTATATTGTAAAAACATAGTTGTGTGGTACTATAACTGTATGTGTGAACCCATTTCATGCATAACTATAGTTGTGTGGTACTATAAGATATTCATAAATGTACGACTTGCTTAACCCATTTAATGAGTGGAATAATTTGAATTGCAATGCATAATCATTATATTGTAAAAACATAATTGTGTGGTACTATAACTATATGCATGAACAAGAAAGTTGTGGACATAGTTCCAAGAGCTTAAAATAAGGGTGGCCCTATGTTTTTTTATACTTGCGCGATCCGCTATAAGACACTCTCTAGTTGAAGTTATGTGGTTAACTGTCCAAGCCAAGGATGTCTTTACTTATTAGGTTGCTTTGTGGCACTTGCTCAAGAAGCATACGACATAGACTATTAGACATATCCAACTATGACACCCTATTATGGCACCATCAATTAGGTCTCTTGGACCATCAAACAATGGTTCACATGGCCAAACAATGTATGTGGCCCCTTATTAACTTCGTCCTTATCTAGAAATGTATATTTCTTAGCATTTATCGATGAATTTACTCTTTCACAATGTCCACTTTCCTAAATATAGAATCTTGTCATCAAGTGATCCTGAAAAACTCAAGGCCTATCATAAACTTGTAATAACCCAACAAGAATTGTCCCTTGAAACACTTCAATCAAATAATGGGGAAGAATTTAATTTCCAAAACTCTAAGACTTGTTAAAGTTATGGGACTCAACAAAGATTTGCAATCCTTATACCCCTCCACAAAACTCAAGGGATGATCAATGAAACCAATTGATGTATATGGATGCCACTTGTTGTATGCTATCAATTGCAAAGTTTTCCTGAACATATTGGAAAGAGGTTGTATCAATTGCTTGTTGCATAAGGATTCAATAAAGATTTGTAATCCCTTAAACCCCTCAACAAAACTCAAGGGTTGAATGATGAAACTGATTTACGTATATGGATGCTACCTGTTGTTTGTTATCCATTGCAAATCTTCCCAAAACATATTGGGAATATTTTGAATAGGACATATAGCATATCCATTCGGACAATTCCATTTCATTTATGGTTTAGACAAAGTCCATATTATGAAAATAAAAAAGTGTTTGGTTACCGTAGTCTAGCTATGCACTCATACCCTTAGATACACTATCTAAATTAGATAATCACTTGAATTGCACCATATTTGTTGGGTATGGAAAACCTCATGGCTACAAGGGTTATCAGTTTTACATTGACCCAAATGTGAAACGATTTCTAATTAGTCAATCATCGATGTGCAATGAAGATAGCCTAATATCTCATACATGAAAAGGCCCAAGCTACAACTACCATACCAAACCCCTCAAACATCAAATCCAACAATATTGAATAAAATGAAACAATATCATCAACTAGTACTTTTTAATAGTCTCCCCTAACTTTCTAAAAAATCCAAGTCATAATTGACAAAACGCTCATTAATCATCTCATGTCAATATTCACATCACTAGAAGAAGTGAAGTTGCCCAAGCGACATATTTCCCCTTTAACTAATGACTCATCTCTAATAAACAAACAATCATAACCAGGAGAGCCATATGCTCCACTTACAAATAATTTTAATCTTAGCCAAACTAGAAAGATATCTAATCATCATCTAAACATTCATAATGACAAGTGAAAGGAAGTTCATGAGGAGATCATTGACAAGCCTGGATTGCTATAAAAACATGTTGTATTGTACTTACCAATGCTTTGGTAGATATGTATGCAAAATGTGGTGCACTAATGAATGTCTTTGGAAACCTAAGCGCAGTTGAAAAAAGTAAAAATCTGTGATGAAGTTGTTAAGAATATTTGGAAGTATCCATCGTTGTATCATTTAAATCACTTTAGACATAATATACACCATTTTGTTGGAATAAAAAACATTCATAATGACAAACCGTTGGGCACAATACACCTAACTCACCATGATTATTCATGTTTCCATTCTCGCAAAAGCTCCTTTATATCATTAAGAAGATCCTCACGAGTTTATGGAATAGATAATGACATCAGTAACAAAGGATACCAAAATAATCAAATTACTAGGGTGTACAAATGCATCTTTTCCCCACTAATGGACAATGCATGGAACATACCAATAATTTTCACATTTTAGCACTAAGGAATTAGAGGCTCTTATAGTTCACTTTCTTTGCAATTAGCTCCCCCTCACTCACATAAAACATTCTTGATGATTCATTAACTATCAATGTGGCAATACAATGTGGAAAGGAAAGCCATTAAGGAAAAAGAACTTGAAACTCTCCCTTTGTCAACAAAAATGGATTATAGTACTACTCCTTATAAGTTGCTTCCCTATCTCATGCAAATGGGTGTTGAAGAGAAAACTATGTAACCCTAATGGTACAATAGTATGGTATAATGCTCGGCTAATGGCTTGTGGTGTTTCTCAAGTCGGAGGACTTGACTATTATGAGACATTTTCACCCATTCTCAGTATAGCATCATTCTGAATTTTTTATGGTTCTAGACACCATTCTTCGACTTGAGGTACATTATTTGGATGTACAAACAACATTTCTATTAGAAGAAATCTACATGTCACACTCTCTTAGATTTGATTCAAGTTCTCAACCAAACTATGTTTGTTGGCTCCATCAATGCCTCTAGACTTAAACAATTTCCTTGAATTCCTCTCACAAGATTACTCTAGATTGTTATTTGAACCAAATATATACAGTAGACATAATCGTACATATAATAGCCTATTATTGGTAACATTATATGTGGACGACAAAATCCTGTTAGAACACCATCACAAATTACGGAATCAAAGATAGAGCTTCCTAAAACATTATCAATTATAAATTTAGGCCCTCTAGCTTATTTTCTAGTGATGCAAATTACTCGTAATCATAGTCTACGAACTTTGACTATTCACTCAAAGAAACCATTCAATGTGCATCACACGTTAGATGATTCGTCCACCATGGTCTAGATGGTGTTCATCCCTAATTGTGAAACTTTTCACCTTCATAGAGAAACCACCTTCACATGGAGTGGTTGTCATCTCTTGAGCATCTCGAGAATTCCAAGAATTGTGAGAGTTCGCCAATGAGTTGGCTCTCCTCATTTCAACATTCCATTAATTTGGTCTTCAAGGATTGCCCGAGGTTGTACAACCATTCCCCTTGCTGCTCCACATCAACAATAGTTTGTTATTCAATGCATAACGCTTTTCGTAGTACACACACTTGAGGTGTTTGGACACAGTAATGGAGGTTATGCGTATATTTATTCTCAAGGAGAGGTGTAAAGAATAATAATACATGGTGTGTTGTAACTTTGTAACCATCTTTAAGAAACGCTATCATGTTAAGTGTTTACTCATTATTACAATTACGATTAAAGTATCTTCAAATTATATATATATATATATATATATATATTATATATACATATATGTATGTATATAAATATTATTTAAATTTTCTCACGGTTATTTTCAATGCAGCAATTTTTTCAACAATTCAACACTATCATGTGTTGACATAATGGCATGATGGTTCAATGTTCATGTTTGCTAGAAACTATTTGATGCATGAATTAATTAGAGATATCATAGATTTAGAATGAGACGCAAATGTATCAAATCAAAGGAATCTATTTGTATAACAATGGTTAGTGGTGCTAGACAACAGTAATTAAAGTTATTCTTTCTCATAAATCCATAGTACGTAATATACTCGAATGCATTGGCAAACATTCTTTTTCATACAAAAGCAAACGAATGCGCATGTTATCAAAACATTCTTATGTTTTTTTTATTACATTTTTTACCTTATAAATTATAATAATAATGAATACAAAAGTATGGTATTTAGTATTTACCATACTTCGAGGGTGTTTACCATTCTCGAATGCAAAATGCACGTATGGTACGTATATGAAATCTACAGGTACCGTTGTAGGCCCAACTGCTTCAGACACCACTTAGCGTAGAAGCATCAATTTAATAATGAAAACTTCAAACTCTACACTCAACAAAAGCTAGTTAGCATGTATGTTAGAAAAGCAACATCCACGTTTCAAAATAAAAAGCTCATTCAATGTTCTTAAAATAATGTTATTAACATCTTAAGGGTTTTAGATTATTAAACAATCGTAATAATCTTTTCTATACACCACTACAAACTCAAACAATATATTTGTGTTTCCTATTGGATATCGGGCAATGGACCCATTGAATAATACTTGCAGAAACAACAATTATGGCCCACATGCTAGTAAGTCTATCTAGGGCTTCTTATTACATTCATGTTGGTCCATCATATTGATTGCACAAGGAGTGCATATGGCTCCACATCAGAATAACTAAGGCTATTTGAGATAATGGGCTCGGTGGCGTGTGTATGTCTTTGTGTATACACATGTTTTTGACCCTACCACTATCTTAATTAGTATTGATTTCTAATTGTCAAGACTGTATGTCATCGAAACAAACACACACACACACACACACAATATAAAGATTCATTTTATTGGCATATAAGGGTATATTCCCAACTTATATAAGTGAGTTAGACTTAGTATATAATGTTACACACCATGAAATCTGCAAACTAGAATTGTAAAGAATTTTATTTGTATTGCAACATTATTATCATATAAGAAAAAAGAAAAACCTAAGTGTAGCCTTCAAGATCAATGGGTCTTCTCCTTAACCATGAAAAAGGGGATGTATTTGGATAGTATTTAAATAGTTCCACATTGCTAAGAGAAGAAATTAGAAAGAGAATGATGAGAAGCACTACTAGATGGAAAAGAGGAGAGAAGATGTAGATCCAAGGGTGTAGGCATACTTCACCATCTCATAACTTATAACTTATAAGTGAGCATCAATATATTGCTGATCTATGCTATTTTTCTCATTATTATCATGCCCCACCCCACGTAAGGGCATTACATTCCCCATCTCCTCTACCTACAAATGAATTTTTTCACTTCATTTGAGTTAAACTCTGACTCTTTTTGCTTTCTATTGCTAAGGAAAAGATAAATTTATCAAGAGGCCACGCCATAAAAATGATTTTCCCTTTTTGTTTTGTTTAAGATCATGGTTTTGCAATTTAATTAAAGTTCTTCACAGTTCAAGTGTAAGATCAAGGTACATGACATATACTAGTCACATGTTTTAAGTTGGAGATTATAGATCTCAACATTAATATGGCCATATATATTAATAATATGAATCTTTGTATTGTGTGTGCTTGGATCACACATATCATGCTCAACCTTGATAAAAGTTGGGAGTCGATACTCATGAAGATAGTTATGGGCGCACAAAAGTGTGCCTACATACAAAACATACATGTGTTGACTAGCTATGGGCTTTCAATCTCACCCCTTAGTAAGCAAATAATATAAGATGTAGTTAGAAAAAGACATATTTCCATTTGAATGTTCCATACATGGTCCTCGAGCAATCAATAATATGATGTAGAGAACACAAATATTGTTGAGTTTGTGACATTGGCATTATTTCATGATGTAAAAGTGAGAGATGCTAAAAGTTTCATTATTCATACAAATATTTGAATTTTAAAATAGACGCTAATAAACCATTTAAAAATTATAGGATGAGGTCTAGTACCTTTCAAAATGATATTTTTTGTGAACATATAATTCAATGTAGAGTTGGAAGTTCTCATTATTAAATTAATGCCCATGTGCTAAGTGTGTGTTAACCATATGCAACCTATAAGTCGAAATGCAACGGGCACGTTTAATAGACATTGATTCCAAGGAATAACTAAACTTTTTTTAAAGCACTATTTATAATTGTCAAAAAATAGATTCGTTATGTTTCATATTCAGTTGCATCTCATTTCTAATTTCTCATTCCCATACATATAATGATCACTAGTTAATCTTCTATCAAATATTTTCTAGTAGCATGGACGTCCAACCATCAATTTATCATGGCGAATATGGGTTTGTCCATCCTTGCACAAGTGTGGTTGACTCGGATTGTGTAGCGGAGTAAGTCAACGCATAATGTTGACTATGCTTCAAGTATCGAAGTAATCTTTTGAGCGCGATCCAATGCTTTGGTCCTGGATTAGCCATGAAACGAGAAAGAAAACTGGCGGCAAAGCAAATATCGGGACGTGTGCAACTTACTAGATATCTTATACATCCAAGGATTTGCTTATAGGGTACATCCTTCATTTCGGAAATTTCTCGTTCATTTTTAGGAGAATCATCATTTGAAAGTTTACATGGAGAGGTAAGAGGAGTACTAATAGGTTTACTATGGAGCATATCAAATCTTTGGAGGATAGAATTAACATAATTTGATTGTGATAATGAGATAGTATGATTTGTTCTATCTTGAGTTATTTTGATGCCTAGAAAATGGGTCATAGGGCCTAAATCGGTAATAGGAAAAACATATGCAAGTTCCTTCTTTGCAATAGCTAGATAAGATTTAGAGTTAGAGATCAAAGGCAAATCATCAACATAGACACCTATGATAACAAAATTGGATTTGGCTTTTCTAACATAGATATTTGGCTCATTGTTTAGACGATGATATCCAACTTTTATGAGAAAAGAGTGTAGTTTGTGATACCATATGCGTGGAGATTGTTTAAGACCGTAAATAGATTTACGAAGTCGACAAACATGTGTTGGATGACTTGGATCTTCAAAAAATTGTGGTTGTTGTAGATAAAGTTCTTCATCTAAATCTCCATGAAGAAAAGCCGTTTGTACATCCAAATGATGCAATTCGAGATCATGTTGTGCGGCAAGAGAAACGAGCATTCGAAAACCACATATTTTTAGCGTTGGACTAAATGTATCTTGAAAATCAATACCTCGTACTTGAGAGAATCCTCGAGCAACTACACGAGCCTTGAAGCGAATTGGATTGCCATTACTATCTCGCTTTATGCGTAAGACCCATTTAGAACCAATTATTTGTCGATCCTTTGGAGGCTCAACGAGGGTCCACGTACCATTTTTAAGTAAAGCCTTCATTTCTTCTTCCATAGCCTTTCTCCATTTGATAGAATCCGGTCCGGAAAGTGCATCTTTGGCCGATAGATTTGTGTCATCACCAAGGGTTGGAATATCTTCTTCTTGAATATAAGCTTCATGGTCCAAGTCGACGAAATGTGCTTCCATTTGATCAAGTTGTTCATAAATACTACTTAGAGATCTATACTTTGGAGGTGGAGAGTTTGGTGGAGAAGTTGGTGATGACACTTGGAATGAAGGATTAGGAGAGGGAGTGGAGAAGATAACATTATTTGTATTATTAGTGGGGGTTAAATAGTGTGTATTTAAAGGAGTATGAGGAAGAGAATCATCTAGAGTTTGGAATGAGGGAGGATGAGAAGAAGAATTAGTTGGTTGAGTAGGATTGTTCTTGGCCTTGTGAATAGATGGAAGAGCAACACAAATTGTGGAAGTAGAGGATGAGCCAATGTTGGCTCCTTCAATATGAGAGCTATTAGTATTAGAGATGGTTGAGGAATATGGTTGTAAGTAATTAGGGGTAGGTAATAAGGGAGGTAGATTAAAAGATAGTGAAGAAGAAACCTTTGTAGAAGGCCCATTTTCTTGGAATATCACACTACGACTAAAGAATATTCTTTGTTTTTGTGGATCGAAGAGCTTGTACGCCTTGTATCCCGAAGCTTCTCCATATCCGATGAAGATTGATTTTGTAGCCCTTGGATCTAGCTTATTTCTTTGAACATTTGGCACAAAAGCATAAGCATCACAACCAAAAATACGAAGATTACTTAGGTTAGGTTTGTGACCATGCCATAATTCATAAGGGGTTTGGAGCCCCAAAGACCTATGAAATCCTCGATTTTGAATATAGCAAGCGGTGCCAACCGCTTCCTCCCAAAATTGAGGCGATAAGTGAGCAAATTGTAACATACTTCGAGCCATATTGAGAAGTGATCTATTCTTCCTTTCGGATACACAATTTTGTTGTGGTGTGTGTGGTGTTGATATTCTATGATGTATGCCTTCATTTTGATATAAACTTTGAAACTCATGAGACACATACTCACCACCACCATCGGTTTGAAGACTTTTAATCTTTGATGATGTTTGCACTTCGACTCGAGCCTTGTATTCTTTGAATGCTTGATAAGCTTGACTCTTGTACTTGAGAAAATGCAAGATTGTAAATCGACTAAAGTCATCGATAAAGCTAATGAAATATTTGGCTCCACTAAGAGAAGGGGTTGGAAAAGGACCACATAGATCACTATGTACTAATGCAAGAGGGTTAGTGGCTCTAGATCTATGCTTTGGGAAGGGTTGTTGGGGCATTTTCCCAAAGATACAACTTTCACACAAAGAGATAGGCTTGAAAGGTTCTTTTGGCAAACCATGGACTAGATTATTACATTGTAGTGTTTTTAGAGCATTGAAATGCATATGACCTAGACGAAAATGCCAAAGAGAAGAAGGAGAATGAAGATTGGTTAAAGATATGGAGGATTGTATTGGGGTAGTATGATGTGCTTCTAAAATAAGAGATGTAGGAATACATTTTATGGGATATAAGCCTCCTTCTCGTTTACAACATGTTCTAATAAGTTCTCCATTTGAGGCTTTATGTTTAATAATAGCATGGTTAGGATGAAATTCAATTATTGTACCATTTGCCGTTGCTTGGCTAACCGATAGCAAATGTTTGGTGATGCCCGGGACATAGAGAACTTCATTGATTGTGAAATGTCTTCCTCCTGTGACTTCAAAAGTAATATTACCCTTGCCAATAGCTTGTTTAGTCCCATTATTTCCAAATCTTACAATGATAGGAGGTTCAACTTCCTTATAATTACTTAACCAATCTTTTCTATTAGTTAAGTGGTTAGTAGCACCAGTGTCTAGATACCACATGTCATTTGCATTACTTGGATTTGGAATCGTGGCGGAAAGTGATTCGGCAATGAACGCTTGTAGAACATCGTCATACGTGTCACCATTTCGATGTCCACCTCCCATGGCTTTTTCATCATCCATCTCTTCTTCAACAAGATGGGCTTGTACACGCTTCCATGGTTGATAACTCTTGAAATTTGACTTTGCGCGACAATCTTTGGTTGCATGATTTGTACGTTTGCATATTTTACAATAGGTATTGTTGAACCACATTT
The DNA here is from genome assembly GCF_043228905.1 of Azolla caroliniana. NCBI lineage: Eukaryota > Viridiplantae > Streptophyta > Polypodiopsida > Salviniales > Salviniaceae > Azolla > Azolla caroliniana. The sequence goes on along the minus strand of NW_028230534.1, from coordinate 15,881 downwards.
CTCCTTGTTTAGTGTTTTGATCTTTCTTTATCCACGGCTTCGAGCTTTCTCCTCTTTGGGTGAACCTTTTGTTCTTATATGCTACCATTGCCATACTTGGAGTTGAATTTGAAGACCTTTGTGAACGCATTGTTTCGTCCTGTCTAATGTTTGCAAGAAGATCAATTAGCGTTGGGCAATTTATAGAGTTTTGGGTGGTTCGGAAAGTGGACCACGAGTGAGGAAGAGCACCAAGAAGGAGAATCTTTTGTAATTTATCATGGATTTCCAATCCAGAAGTTAACACATCATCTAATTTCTTTTGCCACATTAATAGAAAATCACCAACCGGTTGTTCGTCAATCATCTTGTAATTAACAAGAGCTTGGAGTGTATGTGCTTGTTGGGCGTCATTCTTTGGTTCGTAGATAGTTTGTAAGTGCTTCCACATTTCTTGAGCGGTCTCCATTTTTCGTAATGTTTCTCCGGTGCCATCACTTACGTGCATTAGAATTTCCATTCTTGCACACAAGTCTTTTTCTTCAAATTCTTCAAGCTCTTCGCCTTTTTCGGGTTTTGTCGACGATCCTGAAATTATGTCCCATACTTTATTATATTTAAAAAGTAATTCTAATCTTGCCTTCCAAATTCGGTAATTTGTGTCCGACAATTTCTCGATCGTGAACTTTCGCATGTTGAGTTGCGACGACGACATAGATTGTGCCATTATTGCAGAGGGCTGTCCGGATCAGCGCACGGCAAACACAAATTGTCGTTCGTTATTTGACGATCTTGGACACTATGAATATATAGTTTTTTTTTTTTTTGTATGGGCATGAAACTTAACTTATGATAAGGGCATGTATTTTGTAATTTAGAAAGGCATAGGCATAGGCTCTGATACCATGTAGAAATGAAAGAGAAAGAGAGATAGAAAGAAGAGAGAGAGAGAGAGAGAGAGAGAGAGAGAGAGAGAGAGAGAAAACAGAAAGAAACTTTATTATTAGTATAATGCCATTCATACAAACGTTGGTGGTGGTGGCTTTATAAGGCCACCACAAATAGACATACGGTTTCCTTCTCATGAAGGAAACCGATTTCATAGGAACTAAATAAGAACTACATAATAATTTATTTTACTTTATTTTGCTTATTATTTTCTTCACTCCCCCCTAAGCAAAATTTTAGATGGTTTTAGCGGCGTGATTATCTAATTTTGATCAAGTTTCTAAGGGTACGAGTGCATATGATGGACATGCAAAGATTATTAGATTTTCATAATTAGGATTTTTTCCAAACCATAAGGAAAATGGAGTTGTCCTAGTGGATTGACTATATGTTCTATTGAATATGTAACAAGCGGTTGAAACAACCTCTTCCCAATATGTTCGGGGAAGGTTTGCAACGGCGAGCATGCAACGAGTGGCAGCCATATACAACTGGTTTCGTCGTTCAGCCCTTGAATTGTGTTGGGGTGTATATGGGATGGTAAACCATTGTTGAATCCCATGGTTTTGGCAATAAGTTTGGAAGTTTTGGGACTTGAATTCTCCACCATTATCTGATTGGAGTACTTTAAGGGGTAAATCTTGTTGATTTGTTGCAAGTTTATGATAGGCTTTGAATTTCTCAAGGACTTGATCACTACATTTTGTCTTGAGAAATGTGACCATCGTGAAACGAGTAAAGTCATCGATAAATGTTAGGAAATATACATTTCCAGATAGGGATGGGGTAGACAAAGGACCACATATATCTGTGTGCACCAGTTGGAGGGGTTTAGTGGTCGCTCACGTTCGTTCGTGTTCAGTTCTCAGTGAGGGCCGCATGGTCGCCCACGTCCATTCATGTTCCAGTTCTCAATGAGGGCCGCATGGTCGCTCACGCTCGTTCATGTTTTCGATGAGGACCGCACATGGTCGCTCACGTTCCAGTTCCCGATGAGGGCCACACATGGTCGCTCACATCCGTTCGTGATCCAACTCTTGGTGAGGGCCGCATGGTTGCTTACGCCTGTTCGTGTTTAGTTCTCGGTGAGGGCCACATGGTCTCTCACATCCGTTTGTGTTCTAGTTCTCGGTGAGGGGCGCGTGGTCGCTCACACCCGTTGGTGTTCGTGTTCCATCTCTCCGTGAGGACCGACATGGTCTCTCATTCCCATTGGTTTTCGTGTTCCTTGTGAGGACCGCATATGCTCACTTACACCCATTGGTATTTGTGTTCCAATCTCCGATGAGGATCGTACATTGTCGCTCACTCCAACTATTGTTTGTGTTCGAGATCGAGGCGAGGATTGATATGGTCGCTCATGCCTGCTGCTATTCATGTTCCAATTCCCGGTGAGGACCACACATGGTCACTCATGCCCGTTGGTATTCGTGATCCAGTCCTAGGCGAGGACTGCACATGGTCGCTCATGCCCGTTGGTGTTCAATACGAAACATCGTAAATTATATCATGCGCCTAGCTATGACGAAGAAGTTACGCCATGTTTCTGGTGACAAGTGTCTAGTTAACCCGTACCAAAAGCCCCAATGTTTGATAAAGCAATTGATCGAGTTGCTCTCCAACTCTGATGATTGGGTGCTCAACTTATTCTCTAGAACAGCTATTCTTATAAGTATGATCAATTTATCTTCATATAAAATTGATTTTCTCGACTTTGTTTTCTTACTTACGCATTTACGATTGTTTATTCAGGAACAACGACCGCATGTTTTCTGAAATTGTTCCGGAACTATGTCACCTTGGAGAAAGACCCCTCACAAGTTAATTTTATTAAAATGAGGATCCAAGGTATATGGGCATATCAATGAAATTGAGATGTTTTAGTTGACCTCTAGAGAACCGATGGAACCTATAGATGAAGATGGAGGGGACCTTGTCGACCTCGTGGATGTACCATAGTCTGAACTAATACAAGATTGAGCTCAGCAAACAGAACAAGCGGATATGACACAACAACCAGCTGATCTTCGACAACAACTTGTTCCAGACCTCCTAATAGAGTGATTTGTATAATTGTTTGTATTTGTAAGTGACATATTGTTTTGAAGTATAAAAACTTTTCGTTTGAGTATAAGTTCTTTAATCTATCCAATTGGTTTAATTAATCTAAAACCCTTAAGATCTTAAAGTGACATAAGAACATTTAAGTATTAAGGGTGTTTAATAATCTAAAGCCATTAGCCGAGCTTGATGGCATACTATTGTACCATTAGAGTTACATAATTTTTTCTTTGCATGAGATAGGCAAGTGGCCTATAAGGAGTGGTACTAGAATCCATTTTTGTTGACAAAGAGAGAGTTTCAAGTTCTTTTTCCGTAATGGCTTTCCTTTCTACATTGTTTTGCCTCATTGATAATGACTGAATCGTCAAGAATGTTTGATATAAGTGAGCGGGAGCTAATTGCAAAGAAAGTGAACTAAAGATCATCTAATTTCTTAGTGCTAAAATGTGAAAATTATTGGTATGTTCCATGCATTCTCCATTAGACGGGATAAGAGGCATTTGTACACCCTAGTAATTTGATTATTTTGGTATCCTTTGTTACTGATGTCATGGTCTATTCCATAGACTCGTGACGATCTTCTTAATGGGATAAAGGAGCTTTTGCGAGAATGGAAACATGAATAATCAAGGTGAGTTAGGTGTATATTATGAATGTTTTTTATTCCAACAATGGTGTATATTATGTCTAAAGTGATTTAAATGATACAATGATGGACACTTCCAAATATTCTTAACTTGATCATGGATTTTTACTTTTTCTCAACTGCTCTTAGGTTGCCATAGACATTCATTATTGCACCACATTTTGCATACATATCTACCAAAGCATGGCTAAGTACAATACAACATGTTTTTCAAGTGCAATCCAGGCTTATTGATGATCTCCTAAGAACTTCCTTTCCCTTGTCGTAATGAATATTTAGATCATGATTAGATATCTTTCTAGTTTGGGTAAGATTACTATTATTTGTAATTGGAGCATATGGCTCTCCTTGTAATGATTATTTGTTTATTAGAGATGAGTCATTACTTAAAGGGGAAATATGTGGTTGAGCGTCTAGTGATGTGAATATTCATTGAAGATGTTCGATGAGCATGTTGTCAATTATGACTTTGATTTTTTAGGAAGCTAGCGGAGCCTATTTAAAAGTACTAGTTGATGATATTGTTTGTTGGATTTGATGTTTGAGGGGTTTGGTATGGTAGTTGTAGCTTGTGTCTTTTCATGTATGAGATATTAGGCTATCTTCATCGCACATCGGTGATTGACTAAATAAATATCGTTTGACATTTAGGTCAATGTAAAATTGATAACCCTTGTAGCCATGAGATTTTCCATACCCAACAAATATGGTGCAATTCTTGTGATTATGTAATTTACACGAAGGGACGGGAAGTGTGCAAGGGTAGACCCGGGCAGCGCCCAGCACACGAACGAATTTATATACATATTTTGTTGAATCTATTTTTCGTCCTTAGCATTGTCTTTATGGGGACATGAGAGGCCCTTTGCAAATACCAGTTGACTTAACACATTAGTACAACCCATGCAGTACCAGTGTTGTACTACTACCTAGTGGGTAGCTGTTCTCCAGAGTCAACCCAACCGTATCATGCAAGTATATGTATATATATAACACACTCCACTTTTGTCCTTAACAGGATCTGTGTGGTTTAAGGCTTGTCTGCTCGAGCATCATTACCCTCCTCATTCTTCTCCCTAATGATCAACAACATTGCCGTACATAGAATCAACTGAGTTTCGCGCATCTTTCGGCAGTTAACTTCTCGATTAATTCGCGATGAGTATGTTGGAGAAGTAGCAGTTGTTGTTGTTGTTGTTGTTTGTGCCTCCTATGGATGGATTTTGGCCTCCTTGCCGTGTGGCTGCAGAGTTTTATATCCTGTGGCATTAACGCGAGGATTGATGCAGGTAAGGAGGCTGCGGCGGTCGTCCATGGCCGAGATGAGGATGATGAGAGATTGATGGGGGCAATTCGGCGGGCGAAGGTGGCAAAAGCGGTCACGGAAGCGGTAATCGTGGCCGCGTGCGTGTTTTGGGTATTATGGTGGTTTGTCGCGCCCGATCCAGAAGGAGACAAGAAATACGTGGAGTCGTGGATCGGCGACAAATCCCACTCTCGCTTCTTTCGGACCGATGGTCGTGAAGGTAACTAAGCCCCTCATTATCAATCTCTGCCAGACAAATCTCTACAGTACACCTCCTACAAGTAATATAATATAATTAGTGATCGCATAATGCATATGTGTATGCATATATATGGTTTGTCAACTGATCAGCTCCCTCCTACTTAAAACTGATATATTTATGGCATCCATCCATTAGGTTCGACATTCATATACCAAACCATGCCTTTCTTCGTCGTCACCATTCTGAGCTTCGTCGTGATCCGGCTCCGCGCATTCATCAAAGCAAAGACTGGACAGCTCCGTGTTGTGGTGCCCGCGGGTGCAAAGGGCTGGAAAAACCAATGGCAGATGAGTACGTACCCGGTGTGGGTGGACAAGAGCCCCTTCGGCATCCTCACGGCCTCGGAGCTTGTCGGAATTCTGGCCATAACTTTGTTGATGATCTACCACTTCAGCAGAATCGTCAACATTGCTTTCACCCGCATCGACAACAACACCCAGCACCACCACGGCTCCGGCCCGCCCCCCGCCAAGTACGTCCTACTACGATCATGACATAACCATATCTCTCTCTCTCTCTCTCAAACAGACAGACAGACAGACAGACAGACACACATTCATGCTTTGAACACCATCTCCAAGCTCACATTGTTTGTTAAATTCCCAGTCACATATACGAGGAGGCCTTCGTGAGCTCGAACAGATGTGACAAGAGTGTACATAATAAGCACTCATGTTTTCCATTGATATTGCAGGCCATGGCAGAAATTGAATAATGTATCCTTCTACTTCGGACGCGTGGCCGTCGTGCCATTCTCGTTGCTCTGGATCCCCGTGTCGCGCGGCTCGCCGTTGCTTCGGCTGGTAGGCATCCCATTCGAGCGCGCCGTGCGCTACCACATCTGGCTCGCCGTCTCCATGCTTGTTCTCGTCAGCCTCCATAGCCTCGGCTACATCATTCTCTATGCCAACACCAACCGTACGGATTTGGTAGGTTCAAATCATGCAGTATTCCGCGCTCACTGTCTCGCCCAATATTACCGTAATGTTACAAGGCTTAACGCGGATGATGTCCCAACGGCCAACCTATGCTAGGGCTCATGTGGTTTCTCCATCATGATGCATTCATTGTACTTGAGTGTGTTTGATCATATCATGATAGGGACATAATTAGTTTTTTGCTTCTTGTTGTTAGATCTTTGGGTGGGTCACGAAGCAAGAAAAATGTGCGGTAGTGGCCGGGCTGGTGGCATGGGTGTTCGGTCTAGTCATGTGGGCCACTTCCCTGTCCTTCGTCCGTCGCCGCTTCTACGACATATTCTTCTCGGTCCACCACCTGTATCTCCTCTTCTCCCTCTTTTGGCTGTATCACGCGGTCTGGAATTATCATTTCTTCATCGTCCCTCTCATGCTCTTCTTCATCGATCGCTTCCTTCGCATGATCCAATCGTCCAGTGTTGTCCGCGTATCCTCGGCCAAGCTCCTCCAGAATGGCGCAGTCGAGCTCTTGCTGCCTCTTAACACCAATGCCACCAAAGGTAACATAAATGGATTCTCTTTCATGTATGTGTGCTTGTTCGGATTCACATATTAATTAATATTCCAGAATCTCTCTGACTAAATTCAGTCAGTGAGCTCTTCTAACCTTTACTAATAACAGGCAATAATGTGATCATTACTTATGTCAGGGACCCCACTCTATAATGCACTCTCCACATGGTGCATCCAGATTCCTGGTATCTCCAAACTACAGTGGCACTTCTTCAGTGGCGCATCGTCCCCTCTCGATAACACGCAGGAGCTCTCCATCGTAATCAAGCCTCTCGGCGAATGGACGAATAGTTTGCGCGATCAATTCTCAAGTGCCAAGAAAACTGGGGGTTCCTGCCCTTTCTCGTTTAAGGCTAGAGTCGAAGGTCCTTACGGCGATGAGTCCGATTTCTACCTAAAGTATGGGGATCTCTCTAATTATTTGTCGTAATTCCTGGTCTCGATTCAGTTCCCAAAGCTCATGTCTGTCGTTCCTCATTGATATAATTAGCCTTCACATTAACGAGTTGCTTCCATTAATTAATGTAATGTACATGATTAATATTTCGCAGGTATAAAGCCCTAGTCATCGTGGCCGGGGGCATAGGCCTCACCCCTGCCCTCGCTATAATCCGTGATATCTTGTATCGATACAAAGACGTTAGATCCTCACCGGCATCGACTACTCTTCCGACCTCCATCACACTCTACCACTGCATAAGAAAGCCAGAGGAGTTATGTGTGCTAAACACCCTATATCCTAACCAAATTCTCCCTGGCTATGAGACATTAGGACTGCGCATCCGAGTACATGTATACATAACCTCGAAGAACATACAAGATTATGAGGGAGTGCCATTATCCGGTGGCAACACGGCCCATAATTCATATAGAATAGGCCAATCCTTGGACCTATCCAAGTTTAACCGTGAACACCCTACATCACAACCATTGATATTTGATTCCTCTTATCCGGCGGCACAACACCCACAATCCGATGGAAGAATCTCGAGCATTGGCAGCACAGGGAGCACCTCATGGGTAGCATTAACCACCATTGCATCCTTTGCAGGATACTTTGTGCTTTCAGGCTTGGCAAACACTTTTATTGTGAGGTCCTATGCCCATCACACCTTCACCAATTACAATCGCGCGCATGTCGTGGTGGCGTGCATGATCTTGGGGATTCTCATTTGTGGCGGCCTCGTGGTTCTGCTATGGTTCCATATGTTGCGACGACAATCGAGTATAAGCTCGGCATCGGTGCAGCCGAGGACACAGAGTCCGACTTCTTCTCCATCCGGAAGTAACGAAGATTTGGGAGCAACTTACAACGGAATCGAAGATGGCGCATCTCAGTGGGATGGGGATGTGCACATTTTGTCACGGCCAAACTGGAAAGGTAGGTTGGCATCATAGGGTCCACATCTAACCCTAAACCCTAAACCCTAAACTTTTTATTAGGGCAAAAAAGTTTTAAAGGTTAAAAACGTTAAAGAAAAAACATAAGCATTCGTTACGCCAAGAAAGTTAAGTATGTTTTCATAACATAAGCATTTGTGAATATATGTGGTATCTTCTTTAACCTGGTAAGAGTAGTACTACTACATATACAAGTTTGTGAATATATGAGTACAGGTAGATTACCCCAATTCTGAAATTTTAATCCCTTCTATTCAAGCTGCAGTCACTATATACGAATATATAGTACTATTTGTGCAGAATTTTCTAGCTCAATGATCTCATCCTCTGGCTGAATAAAGCACTAGTTAATTCAAATATCATGCAATAGCTATTTGAAACCATCTACTCAGGAATGTGCTATGTATGCTATACTTTAGTGGACTTGGGATTATATATGGCACTGAATTGATGCATGAATGAATTGCCCCTGAGAATGAAGCATGTCAAGCAATGAATGTGTAGTTCTTCTAAATTTGATGGTCCAAAATATTGGCAGATGTCTTCGAGGGCTTGGTGGAGCAACACCGTGGGGAATGTGTGGGAGTTCTGGTGTCGGGATCGGAGAGCATGCAAGAGGACATTGCCAGGGAATGCAAGAGATGCTCGCCTTTCCGCCCCTTCTATGCTGCCCCGGACACATCCAAATCTTCGGAAGGCAGCAGGGGGGCCCTCCTGCACTTCCACTCTGTGAGCTTCAGCCTGTAGTCAGATTTAGTCCTCTCCACCATCACCATTATTATGAATATTGTCTGTGTTTCTTGCACTATATACTGTTGAGCCGCCATTTCGTTGGCTGTTATGAATGAAGAATAATGATGGATTGAGTAGTAGTAGTAGTAGTAGTAGTAGTAGTAGTAATATGTACATAATACATAATACATGTATGTATGTATGTATATGGTCAGGATCAATAAGTTGCACTGTCCATATTGCATTAATAATAGCCTTGATTTACCCCTTCCCACAGATCATTAAAAGTATCGGAACAATGGTTTTTCCACTGTATTTTATACATACCATCATTACTAATTAAGAAAATTCTCGCGTTGTGTACATTTTAAGCCTGTGTCGTGAGCTATTAAGTTGTGTCAGTTTTCTTTTTTCTTTTTTCTTTTTGTGCTGGAACCATGTAAAGACTACAGAAATGGGCTGCAGTGCTATGAAGCAAAATTACAAAAGAAACAGTTCTGCGAAATAAGATTTGTCCAAATAATGCACAGAGTATAGAATTACAACGACAGAGCATTCTAATCCGATATTCGCGATCCAGCAACCAAATCTGTATACTCATTCCACAACTCAATATGTTACAGCATTCCACTACTTTCCAGCATAGCTCCCTTCACTTTACATGTCAATTCCACAACCATACTCTAACCCTAATGTTCTGCTCCATTGTTATGATCACTAATAAAAACACTCAAACTAAAGTAGATTATTACAAAATCATTAGAGCTAATGAGGATTACGGAGTGAGATACTCGGGAGAGGAGTCTAAAATTAATTGCAAGGGTTGGCTGGTGGACTTCCTTAGTGTTAGGCCAAGAGATGGCTTTTAGGCTACTGTGTGGTTGGTGACTGGGACGTTGTTGTTTTTGCGGCAATGTCTAGGACTGGGCATTTTCTAAGTCCCAATACGTTTTGGGGCTTCTTGAGTCCGTCTTGACTCACTTCGGAACCATGGTCTGGTTGGGACTCTTTAGGGACACCACACTCACATGAAACTCATGTGAAACCTAATGACCATCTATATCTAAAATCTCTCTCGTACTAGAGCTACCTATATTGGCTTTGTGGTAAGTCTTTCTTTGCCCTCGTACTCTCGGTTAGTTATATACTCCACATCATACCCATGGTCACAGTTTCAAATTTTAATCTCACATTACAACTTTCTCGGAATCATAATATGTCACTTCTGTAGAACAATATGTCACATTGATGTTGTGTCAAACCAGTGACCTCCCAACCTCCAAACTCTTCACTATCAATGCCTTGAACATGCAAAAAAAATAGTTACTAACCAAGGCAAAAATTATTCCAATCTTGAGTTTGCGAGGAGTCGTTCCTTTGTATACCTGGTCACACATTCATCCTCGACAACCGTAATATGTTCAAATTCCCTTGGTCCAGTTGTCTTAGCATGAACACTAGCCTCAAAGCATTGAAATAAGTCTTCAACACATGCCAACATTGACATGACTTGGCCACTCATTTGCACTTGAAATCTATCCTTGGTTTACATGCAATTCACAATGTGTGTCATGGGCAAGACAACACCACTCGGTCTTTTGTGGTTTTCATGAAGCCATTTGTTAAAAATTAGGTAATTAACCTACAATCGACTATTGCTTGAACGCTTACATGACTTGGCGACTCATTTGCGTTTGAAATCTATCCTTGGTTTACATGGAATTCACGATGTGTGTCATGGGAGACACAACACCGCTCGGTCTTTTGTGGTTTTCATGGAAAGAATTTGGCTCACATGCACTCCTACAATTGACTATTGCAATCATAGCATGACATTGTAGCTTGTGCGTGGAAGAGCTACTGCTCTATTGTTCACGTGTTGTGAAACAAGGAAGAAGCCAACAAGAAGAGAAGAAGAAACCACTACCACACAAAGAAGAATTGCACGAATCAACAAATGGGTAGCTTTCCTCAAGGATAGAAGTTTCCATACCACAACACTTTTGCATCATGGATATACAAGATCCATCGATACCTTTTGGGGCAAGCATATTGGGGATACATTGAAGGTGATTGTCAAAACATGTTTGCCATTATCAATACATATAATTGTGAATGGAAGCAAGGAGTGATCCATCTAATGCTTTGCCTTGTTAGACCATATGCTTGGGAGCCACATAATGTATACTAGACCATATGCTACATCATATGGTCTAGTGAGCCATGTAAAGTATACTATGACCATATGATTGGCTATGTCACAGATGTGAAGATAACAAAAGGGGGCATGGAAGAACCTCACGAAACATTTTATCCATCGACACAATCACACAAAAACTTCAACTCTAACCAGAAGTGAAGTCCATACAACAAAAACATATGTTTGTCAATGACTATACCATCAAAATCAAGTTCTTGTATGATTGACTCGCCTCAAGCAATGTGAATCATGGCCAAGGAGGAGGAGATGGGGCATATTGGTCTAGGTGGTGTTTTATATTTGTACAACATACATACCCATTCTCTAAACACAATGAAGAATTCTTCAAGAGCCTTGTATGATGATGTTTTGGGGCACGATTGCTCCACCTCTTCCCATGTAGGCAAGGACAATGTTTTCATCATCAACTCTTGTATCTTCATATAAACCTTATGGCTAAAAATGAAAAGAAAGTAAGGTTATTATAAAGAGCAAATTATTCCCACAATACAATGAAAATAAGTCATCACATAGAATACTCACTTTTGAAACTCTGTGACCATTTCATCAAGGCTGAACTCCTTGACGACCACTCTTGATAATACAAATATTAATAATCTGTCATCTTTGATTCCTTGCAATGTCCGCCAAGGAAGCAGCTTCATATCCTCAGCTAAGTTTTCAATTACTAAGTCACTTTTATGTGACTTAGACTTCATCTCCACTTGTGGGTTGAGCTTAGCCTTCTTTGATCTTTGACCCTTTATTTCTTTCCGCTCCCACATACTAAAAATTTGATCTTGGAGGTCCCACACCTCCCTTGTTCTCAACACAAGTTGAAACCACGAGTCATATTTCCTTAGGCCTTCAGACCTAGTGCTTTCGTCAACTGTTATCCCCACTTCAAGCAGACATTGTCGTTGCAATCCAGGATGCAACCTAGGACCAAATTTTTGCAATGCATCAAGGTACTCGTGATGGAAGAACTTGATGCACTCGATACATACATGACATCTTCTAATATATGTAGTCATTATCATTTTTATGACCCCAAACTAACAACTTGGCTTCTTCATGTCTAAGGCCAACGTACACTTTACATTATGCATATTTGAAGAATGGGGTAAGAGGATACTCCTTCACAAGTTGACGTCGAGATTCAGCAGAGTGGGATCCTCCAATCACGTAGTATGTGTAGTTGTCAACCAAATTGTACTTAAAGTCAACAATAGTTGGGCACTGATTAGGGTCTACCATTACTAAGAATGGCACTACAGTGGCATGTGAATTTATCTTCATTTTGCTTTTTAAGTTTTTCACATGCACTAAATGTCTCTCTCTTATTTCTAGAGCTCGTCTTGCTATTTCAGGATCAATGGGTGGCCTCTAAATAGAGGAGATGGGCAAGTGAAATAGTTTTCCTTTATAGACAAGCTTCATCTTTACAATGTTTTCTCTGATCTGATTTTGGTTTGAGGTGAGTATTCTTGATGCAATGTGCCCCCCCTGGAGGAATAACATCAAACACGATTTCTTCCTCCTCATCTACCACGAACTCGAGTACCTCGGGCTCGTCCTCGGGATGCTGCCTTTTCTTGTACTTCTTACGCTCCGGTTTTGATTTATTGGCAGACTTTGGTGGTGTGGTTGCTTGTGCGACCATCAACTCTCCCTTAATATAAGGGCGGAAAGCAACAATCAAATTATTTTTGGTTTGAACATCTTTTTTCAAAGCTTTCGGGTGCACGAGTCAGTTACGAAATTTTGTTCATCTATCCTGAGTCTGCACGTCCCCATCGAGCTATCAACATCGAACAAGAGGTTCGATGAGTCATTGTCTTCGTATTCGATGTTCTTTACATGGCCGTAGGTGAAAGTCTTCCCCACCTGCAACTTGCCCTCACCTTTAGATTTTACAAAAATAAGGAGCAAATCTCCTTCGTCCTGGGTATAGATTAATGTCCACTCGACATGAGGGTAGCTCTTCAGGTGAGGCTCCCCACTACTTTTTTCGCCTAAAGTGTGGGTAGTCCTGTCACCTCCCGACTCAATAAACGTTGTCGTGCCTTTCGGTGCCGGATTGTTGCGTGAGTCGGATTAGCTTCTTTTAGGATCGTTCTCGTTCGATCGGCTTTCGGCTAGGTCAACTTCCATCTGTATTTGCGTTCGGCCGAATCGGACTCGGTCGATCGGTTTTGACCGAGTCGACCCCCTTTCAGGTCGGCTTTCTTTCTGATTGGAATTCCGCCCGGATCATTTTCCATCTGAACCGGCTTTCGACTTTACCTTTCTTGCCGCCACCTCCTGTCTCTCCAGTCTCAGGTTGGTTCTTGAACACAACCACCGAAGTCTCTAGAATTAGTGGGCAAGAATCCTCGGTGTTATCGTCCTCCGTCGTTTCACCCATAGCCACCTTCTCGGCTATCTCTCCATCGTATGCATCGACATCGACCTTCGTTCGACCTTCGTTTTCTCTCCGCCACCTTCCGTCTCTTCGGTCTCACGTTGCTTTTCGAACGCAACTACCGAAATATTTGGTATTTGTGTTGGGAGAGTCTTGCCTCAGGCATCCCCCATTGACTCATCCATAGCCACCTCCGACTCGATGTCATCTTTCGTGACTTCCTCCTCAGTCATGTACGCCTCACACTCTTTATCTCCCTCGATCTTGCAAGCATCGATTATGCTTACCCCTTTGTCTCTCGATGTTTCGGACACTCGTATCCCAAAACCTTCTTCCACCCTTGAAGTGGTGTTCGCCACTCTCAAGTCATTGGTCTTATCCTTAGCCATCGTTCTTTCGCAAGACAAGAGGATGTCTTGCTCTATACCCTCTCCTGTAGTACTGATGTATCGTACTTCGGCCTTCGTATCAACCACATTGTTCATCCTTAATAGATCATCCCTTATAGGCCATGTTGTTGCCAACAATATTCTCATCTTCCTTTTATCATGTCTTTAGCATACTTTTTTTGACTTCAACACAATCCTTGGTAAGACCATTTGCACCGTCATTATCTTCGAGTTCAATCCTGATGCCCATCCTTTCTTTATGATCGATCGATCTTACGAACATTAGGACTTTATCCTCCCCCTCCAATCTTTGTTCCCGCTCCGAGAGTCGAGCAAAACGATGCTCGAACCCTAGGAATGCTTGTGTTGTAGTTCGGTGGGTCTTCTCTGATGCCACCCATTCGTCAAACTCTCGCCGATCTCGTCCCTTCAATCTCTCGTAATCATATGCCTCTCATGTCGGGTTTTGTTGTTGTATCTTGTGGATTCTCTCTAGTAGCTCATTCGCGGCCACCCGACTAAAGGATATCACTTGCAATCCTTCTGGTATCCCACATTGCATCATCTCCATTTTGTAGTCACGTAGATAGTGTGATGCATCCTTTCCGTTGAACTGTCTGTTTCGTTGTACGAGCCGTTTTACTGCCGTCGTGATCTTCGACATCGCCCGTTGTTCTTGTAACATCCACTCGAACATCATCATCATCGTTTTCATCGCCTCTTGTTGATTCTCCATCTCCTTTCCACCCGTCTTTACGTCGGGTTCACCAACTGTGTCGGCGCTGGATCGTTGTGTGAGTCGGGTGGGAACCACCGGGGTTTTGGACTAGGAGGAAGAAGAATTTGAGACTAGGTTTCTATATCTCTCTCTTTCAATCTAAATTCATATTCTTATCTTTATATTGATTAATGCAATCTAATACAATATACTTGTGGGATTCACAAGTTTCAATCTCTCTTTCTTATAATCGATTCATATTCATAATTAAACTCGTCTCAAATTCTTCCTCCTCCTAGTCCAAAACCACCCGACTCACGTAATGATCCGGTGCCGAAAGGCACAACAAAAGTTAATCCGACTCAACCGGAGGTTGAACCGGTCGAGGCTGGTGAACACGAGGAAAAGAAAGTGAACCAAAATCGAAACCGATAGATCGAACTTGACCTGGAAGGGGGCCAACTCAGTTGAAACCAATCAACTGAGTCCGATTCAACGGGATACGAATCCGATCGGAAGCCAATCCAACCGAAAGCCGATCGGATGAGACCGATCAGGAAAGAAGTCGAGATTGATGAAGACAAGGAAGAGGCCAAGCAGGCACACTACCACAGATGACAAGGGCCAAGTGGATTTGAAGGGTGTTACCGAGGATGAGATCTCAACAAAGAAGGAGGGTTCTAACATGAAGATTGTCAACTCGAACGTTAGAGTATACAACAAAGATGGACGAAGTGCCGAGTGTCTTGACCAAGGAGATGGTCAGAACGACGGTGGCAGATGCACGAGACATGAAGGGTTAAGCTGAAGAAGAGCACAAGGAGTCATGACAACCGGTCATGTCCATGCAAAGAGTGAACGAAGAATATTGTGGATCGGATGGAGACAATGGTTCGGGTGGAAAGAATGGATGTGTTCAAAATGGAGAGACAAAGTCGACATAGCGAGAGAAATAGAGGGTACTACGGGTAAAGAAGAATTACGAGCACCGGTAATTTCGGCACATACCGGAGGATGTGCGGGTTGGGAGGGGGCAAGTGTCGTAGTGTATTTCGTACACTACATGAAAAAACATATAAAGTACCCGATTTAATAAATATGAAGAAAACGACGAAAATATATATTACATGCATAGGGCAAGATTTGAAGCTTGCACCTCCATGTTAATAATATGAAGCCTTACCATTACACTAACATATCATTAGTGTCAAAAAGTAGATGTCCCACATAGAAAGGTAAGTTCACGCTAGGATAAAATTTAGGAAAACCCATGATAAAAGAAAAAGCTACACATGCACATCTAGCATGCATGAACACTATAGTCGATAAAAAACACATGACT